>NC_135861.1:26737830-27037830 GCF_031162955.1 Sander vitreus | reverse complement strand
TTAAAAACTATATAACATTTGCGTTATTTTTCACTGTTAAGTCTCATTTGCTGTTACAGGTCATTTATGATCATCAAATGAAAAATTACAGTTTTAGAAACATTTAAAAGTTACTTATAGTCACTTTGAAGTGAATAAGTGTATATTTGTGGTATTAGCATATATCTGATGTCGGTAACATTGTCCTGATTTATGTTTTTGCAGGAATACCACCCCAACCTAAACCCACCACCACCATCACCACAACACATGACAAAATGGTGTGGGGATACTCACAAGTCCCCAGCTGAGCGCCGCTACGTTGGAGTTTACCACGGTGGACGAGAGTGTCGCCTCCCTATGCCTGCGGGTTGTGGGGGGGAAAACTCTGACTGTTTGTGCATATGCACCAAACAAGAGTTCAGAGTATTCGGCCTTCTTGGAGACCTTGAGTGGAGTCCTGCATGGGGCTCCAGTGGGGGACTCCATAGTTCTGCTGGGGGACTTCAATGCGCAAGTGGGCAATGATGGAGACACATGGAGAGGCGTGATTGGGAGGAACGGCCTCCCTGATCTAAACCAGAGTGGTTGTTTGTTGTTGGACTTCTGTGCTAGTCATGGATTGTCTATAACGAACACCATGTTCGAACATAGGGATGCTCATAAGTGTACTTGGTACCAGAGCACCCTAGGCCAAAGGTCAATGATCGATTTTATAATCGTTTCATCTGATCTGAGGCCGTATGTTTTGGACACTCGGGTGCAGAGAGGGGCGGAGCTGTCAACCGATCACCATCTGGTGGTGAGTTGGGTCAGGGGGTGGGGGAAGACTCTGGACAGACCTGGTAAGCCCAAACGGGTAGTGCGGGTAAATTGGGAACGTCTGGAGGAGGCCCCTGTCCGACAGACTTTCAACTCACACCTCCGGCGGAGCTTTTCGTGCATCCCTGTGGAGGCTGTGGGCATTGAACCCGAGTGGACAATGTTCAAAGTTTCCATTGCTGAAGCTGCGGCGAGGAGCTGTGGTCTTAGGGTCTTAGGTGCCTCAAGGGGCGGTAACCCACGAACACCGTGGTGGACACCGGTGGTCAGGGAAGCCGTCCGACTGAAGGAGTCTTTCCGGGATATTTATCCCAGAGGACTCCGGAGGCAGTTGCAAGGTACCGAAGGGCCTGAAGGGCTGCAGCCTCTGCCGTGAAAGAGGCAAAGCAGCGGGTGTGGGAAAAGTACGGAGAAGACATGGAGAAGGACTTTCGGTCAGCACCAAGGTGCTTCTGGAAAACTGTTCGCCACCTCAGGAGGGGGAAGCGGGGAACCATCCAAGCTGTGTACAGTAAGGATGGGACACTGTTGACCTCAACTGAGGAGGTAATAGGGCGGTGGAAGGAGCACTTTGAGGAACTCCTAAATCCGACGAATACGCCCTCTATGGTAGAGGCAGAGCTGGAGGATGATGGGGGATTGTCATCAATTTCCCTGGTGGAAGTTGCTGAGGTAGTTAAACAACTCCACAGTGGCAAAGCCCCAGGGATTGATGAGATCCGTCCAGAAATGCTTAAAGCTCTGGGTGTGGAGGGGTTGTCTTGGTTGACACTCTCTCGCAGTCTGGGACGGTGCCTAAGGAGTGGCAGACCGGGGTGGTGGTTCCCCTTTTCAAACAGGGGGACCAGAGGGTGTGTGCCAATTACAGGGGTATCACACTTCTCAGCCTCCCCGGTAAAGTCTACTCCAACGTGCTGGAAAGGAGGGTTCGGTCGATAGTCGAACCTCAGGTTGAAGAGGAACAATGCGGATTCCGTCCTGGTCGTGGAACAACAGACCAGATCTTTACTCTCGCAAGGATCCTGGAGGGAGCCTGGGAGTATGCCCAACCGGTCTACATGTGTTTTGTGGATCTGGAGAAGGCGTATGACCGGGTCCCCGGGGAGATACTGTGGGAGGCGCTGCGGGAGTATGGGGTGAGGGGGTCCCTTCTCAGGGCCATCCAATCTCTGTACGACCAAAGCGAGAGCTGTGTCCGGGTTCTCGGCAGTAAGTCGGACTCGTTTCAGGTGAGAGTTGACCTCCGCCAGGGCTGCGCTTTCTCACCAATCCTGTTTGTAGTATTTATGGACAGGATATCGAGGCGTAGTCGGGGTGGAGAGGGGTTGCAGTTCGGTGGGCTGGAGAATGGTCGGAGAATCGGCACAGCGGGTGCGGTATTACATTCAATTTATTGCACCGTTGTGACAAAAAGAGAGCTGAGCCAGAAGGCAAAGCTCTCAATCTACCGGTCAGTTTTTGTTCCTACCCTCACCTATGGTCATGAAGGCTGGGTCATGACCGAAAGAACAAGATCCAGGGTACAAGCGGCCGAAATGGGTTTCCTCAGGAGGGTGGCTGGCGTCTCCCTTAGAGATTAGGGTGAGAATCTCAGTCATCCGTGAGGAGCTCGGAGTAGAGCCGCTGCTCCTTCGCGTCGAAAGGAGCCAGTTGAGGTGGTACGGGGTCTGGTAAGGATGCCCCCTGGGCGCCTCCCTTGGGAGGTGTTCCAGGCATGTCCAGCTAGGAGGAAGTCTCGGGGAAGACCCAGGACTAGGTGGAGGGATTATATCTCCAAACTGGCCTGGGAACGCCTCGGGATCCCCCAGTCGGAGCTGGTTAATGTGGCCCGGGAAAGGGAAGTTTGGGATCCCCTGCTGGAGCTGCTACCCCCGCGACCCGACCCCGGATAAGCGGATGAAGATGGATGGATGATATAAAATTACACAAACCTGGTGGAAGATTATATCCATATTGCTCACTCCTGATTTGAAATAATTAAAGATTTTAGTTTTCCCAAAAAAATCTGTCTGTTACACTTTTGTGTTTATACTTTTGTTTCTGTTAGTGCTGAGCAAAGTCAGTATTTTTCCATACATTGCATTTTGACCTCACAGGAAAGGAAAGTGCAACTTACACTGTACACACTTGGGGTTGCAAAGGGTCGAATATTTTCCAGGGCAAGTTGAGCTCGAGAATGTTTGGAATTTTGGCAATCTTTCCCAATTTCAATATAGAAATCATACCTTTTTGAATAGTGAAGTTATTTGAGGGTAAATACACATCAAAAGCAATACTAGGTCTTATTGCATGTTTCAGTTAGAAGTATGCAAATTAAATTAAATTGTAACCATGCACTGCCTTCAGCAGCACACTCTTGTTTTGGTGAGATCATGCAAATTGTAGCTTCATTTTCCTATTTTTAGTGGAGATGAGATTTAGTTGTAGTGGTGGGGTCTTCTGCTGGTGTAGCCCATCCGCCTCAAGGTTGTGCGTGTTGTGGCTTCACAATTGAGAAGCATTGAGAACATTGTAAGTGTACAGACAGTTTATTGAAAAGATGGATTATAAAGACACTTGCGTTCATGTTTACATGCGGCTGCTGTCTTGAAAACCAGTCATGACTAGCAATTTGCTCAATATGTCTGAAATAATCGCACCGATGTAAAACATAACTTGTCTAGTGTACTTACTCAGTGGATAACTGTCCATCTGGTCCCTCCGGTCTGGGTCGCCGTCTCCAATTTATTTGAAAAACTTTCAAGTGCAGCCCTGTTTATCAGAGAGGGGAAATCCTCAGACTGTACAAAACACTGCGTCTCTTGGGTGTCGAGACGCAACAGGTCCCACTCCGTGCAACACAGAAACTCCTGTTCGATGGTCATAGCTTCACAATGTCAGCAGGTACACCACCAGTTTCCCGAAGTACGAGGCTGTGTTGCGGCATTGACTAACGGTAGCTCTCTCTCTCTCTCGTAGCCCTTTCACGGAGCTCCCGCAGCTCTTCGTTCAATAAACTGTCTGTACACTTACAATGTTCTCAATGCTTCGGTTAACATTTAGGGACCCTCATTATGCTACCGTTGTAGAAGTTTGGTGATATTTCGAGCCTTTTTAGTGGTATAAATAGCGATTTGTTTTTACTTCCCCTGTGCCCCGAATACTAGTGCTGTAAGCTAATCAGCGGTCTGCGCTAGCATCTTTCAAGCTACAAACACATTTGATTAGCATGAAAACATGTCCCAGAGAATGATCGGGTGGGTACACATGTGTTATTAACCCTTAGGTTAATATGATAGAAATGTGACAACAGAGCATTTGGTGGTATAATAGTCGCGTTTCCTTCAGCTGAAGAGGTTGTGTTCTTTACACACTTTGTGAACATATCATTACAATAATCAAATTTCAAAGTTTGGAACACCAGGCCACATGATGTGAATATAAACCGGCTATTTGAACTTTTTGGTGACCTGCTTATTTCTGCTCTTAGAAATAAACGTGTAGTATTTTGCATCTCAAAGTAACACACACACACAAATTTGGATATTTTAGGCTGTAAGAGACAGATGAGAACAGCAGACAGGGCTGTGGTGTGTGTGTGTGTGTGTGTGTGTGTGTGTGTGTGTGTGTGCGTGTGCGTGTGCGTGTGCGTGTGCGTGTGCGTGTGTGTGTGTGTGTAGGTATTCTTTAAATATGGGTGGTCTTGTATTCTTTTGGGTGAACAGGGTGTTTCTCTGGACTTCCTTAAAGTCTCCTCCCTTCTTATTTGCCTGTTCGTACATAAGCAGCAACGTTGACCAGTCATTATTGGATTACAGCTCTGGGAGAGGTTCTCCTGACAATGTGGCTCCAAAAGAGCAAGAGGATGTAGAACTCCCATTATGAGGACAGATTGCCAAGAACAGCTGAACTCATTTATGCCAAATAAATGGATGGTAATGTTGACAGATGCTTTTTATATTTCATACTCCATGTCCATGATGTATTACTAATGTTTCCTTTTATATTATCTGCGGCAGTTAACTTACATGTTTGACACCTGCTTGTGTTACTTCTCTTAAAACCCTTTCTCTTTCACAGAGCTGTAGGTTGTTTTTTTTTTGTTTATTTATTTATTTATTTTTTACAATTTGTCTAAAAATTTCAAATTAAAATGTTCTTGTTTCTGTGGTAAGCATCACAGTCCTGTATCTCCAACGTTACTATAAGTAAAAAGGGCTGGTTGAGAAGAGGACTTCTTTAACTAACCTGTGCCGTCCCTGTGCACAGGCTCAGGAAAATCCCCCCCCTCTCCCGAAATGACTTGCTGAACAACAGTCCGAGATTCAGAAACTTCAACAAATTGAGCTCAATCCTTAGCTCATGTGTAAGTGAATAAACAAAATTAACATGCTAAGTGCCTAGTTTCAGCAAAATAAGTCTACGCCAAGGCCACGATAGAAAGACAATAATTTATAATATCTGCCTATATTATTGTATAATAATCAAATAATTAATTAGTTATAATGCCTCTCATTAAATATAATTGCATGTATGTACTGGATCTTGACTTCAGTTAGAAGAGACTGAAATGTGTGTAGAGAGGTCAGGGGGTCAAACTGCCAGCGCAAGAATGTTTCCTGGGGAAGGGTTGATTAGGTTAAGATATACCTAACTAGGCAGAGTTCACAAGGGGATGGAGAGCCATGGACTGATGATGCACTCAGAGCTGTGGATGACTATGTACTGTTAGGAATATTTACCAATACTGTAGATAACAGTCATCTTAAAATAATGGCTGTTTTTGGCAAGATAACACATACACATATAGCAATGCATGTCTTCACACAGAGCATTGATATTAGAAGGAGAGGGGGTAGTATACTGGTTGGAAGTAGATTAAATTCTTCTTGAGTGGAAAGTACCTGGGAGGAAGGGAGAGAGGGAATCCTCTAGGGAGTCGACGTCTCCCATGGGATGGAACATTGTGTGCCAAGAGGCTAGGACTAGCCTGTGCACCAACAAGGAAGCACCAACTCTAAACCACGGTTGCCTCCCACCTTAGTATTAGCCAATCATAATAGCGTGCACATTTCTATGTAATCTCATGTAACCAGTATTCAGTATTCTTTTAGGGCGAGGGGCGACAGAGTAACAGCACCCGCTGACTGTGGCTTCTCAAACTGAAATAATCCTTGTATACCATGTGTATACAAGTTCTGTTATTATTCCTATAATAATTGGTCATGTTTAATGGCATTTTGTGTGTTGTGTAGGTTCACCAAATTATGTTAAAACAGTTTTCTCTGACAAGGAAAAATTTAAATTAATAATTAAAAGAAATAATTGACCAGGTATTGGTTTTGTAGACATCTCTCTTCTAGAGTGTCAGATTAATATTTGTATATCCCCACACTACTCGGAAGAAGATGCATACTTTAAGAGTATTAGGACCCAGGTATTGTGTCTGTGGTTAAATAAAGATGTATAGACTGATTTCTGATGGAAAATGTTGCACTTGCCTGGCTTTTTATCTGTATTTATTAAACTAAATTTTGTGTCAACATCTCAGTGAGTTTTATATTATGTTCACTCTTTGTAATTAATTATTGAAATAAAACAACAATGTAAATGGATTGCATTTATTACAATTGTTGCCTGTAATTCAGCCATTCACTCACACACTGTAGGCCAGGTGTGGCCAACCATCTGGAGTGATTTAGAACATGCTCTGACATGTGGACAACCAGGGATCGAACTGCCGAGAATAGTATGTTATTACAAATATTAAAAAAGGTCAGAGTGTAATATGTCACAAAAGAATCATAGTGTAGTGTGTAATAAGTTAATAAAAAAGTAGTGGTATAGTATTTCAGAAAATGGGATAAAAGTAATGTCATGAAAATTAAAGTCAGTATAGAATGTTACTGTTAAAAATGTAAAAATAATCATGGAGTTGTAGGTCAAAAATGTTAGTCAGTATATTATGTAATAAAAATGTAATTAAAGGTCATAGTTATAGTACACCATTAATGTCATAAAAAAGTCATATCACATAAATCTCATGAAAGTCATAGTATAGTATTTCATAAAGATGTGATGAAGTCATAGTATAGTATGTTGAAAAAGGTCATAGTATAGTATGTAGAAGAAAGTCCCAAAAGCGTCATAGATTCAAAATCCTTTATTAATGCCACATCTGGGAAATTAACATTGTTGGAGCAGCAAGGAACAGGGGAAAATGTACAAAGAGACACTAAAGATGAGCAAACAATAAATAGGTATAGAGAATAAATAATAACAATTGCATTTACAGTGTTGCAGCCACATTATTTCACGGTTTATTATTGTGATTTGTCCATGTGGTCTACTGGGAGCAGTGCTGATTGTTCAGTCTGACAGCAGCAGGAAGGAAAGACCTGCACTATCTCTCCTTGACGTAGCACCGGACCAGCAGCCCGTCACTGAAGGAGCTGCTCAGCGCCCTTCAGGGGGTCCTGCATTGGGTGGGATAAGTTCTCCATCATGGAGGATAGTTTAGCCACTGTCCTCCTGTCTCACACCATCTCCAAGATAGAAAAAGTCATATTATGTATGAAGAAAGTCATACAAAGTCATAGTATAGTATCTCAAGAAAAGTCATAAAAACGTCATATTATAGTATGTCGAAGAAAGTCATAGTATAGACTATAGACTGTTCCTGCCGGCACAGCATCACTATTTTATGAATGAAACATGGCGGAGAGACGTAAAAGTGCTGATAACTCCTTTGTATCAAAAAAGAAAGTAAGGCTCTATCTCAAAAGTTACCTCAACTTCGGTTTCGGGGGGGGCTTAGCTTTTCTTAGACATAAGTAGGGGGGAGCGCCAAAGACAAAAGGTTGGGAA
The DNA here is from genome assembly GCF_031162955.1 of Sander vitreus. Taxonomy (NCBI): domain Eukaryota; kingdom Metazoa; phylum Chordata; class Actinopteri; order Perciformes; family Percidae; genus Sander; species Sander vitreus. Next base: position 27,030,183 of record NC_135861.1, on the reverse strand, counting down.
ACACTGGTATAGTATGTTGAAAAAAGTAATAAAAAAGTAATGTTATAGTATGTTGAAAAAGTCATAGTATAGTATGTCGAAAAAAGTGACAAAAAAGTCATAGTATAGTATGTCGAAAAAAAGTGATAAAAACGTCATAGTATACTATGTCAAAAAAGTCATAGTATAGTATGTCGAAAAAAAGTGATAAAAAGGTCATAGTGCAGTGTGTTGAAAAAAGCGATAAAAACGTCATAGTTATAGTATATCGAAAAAAGTCAAAAAACGTCATAGTATAGTGTGTCGAAAAAAATTTCATAGTATAGTATAATTGAAAAAACTGACAAAAAAGTCATAGTATAGTATGTTGAAAGAAGTGAAAAAAAGTCATAGTATATTATGTCGAAAATAGTGATAAAAAAGTCATAGTGTAGTATGTCGAAAAAAAGTGATTAAAAAGTCATAGTGTAGTGTGTCGAAAAAAAGTGAAAAAAAGTCATAGTATAGTATGTCGTGATAAAAAAGTCATAGTATAGTATGTCGAAAAAGTGCTAAAAGTCATAGTATAGTATGTCAAAAAAGTCATAGTATAGTATGTCGAAAAAAAGTAATGTTATAGTATGTTGAAAAAGTCATAGAATAGTATGTCGAAAAAAGTGATAAAAATGTCATGTTACAGTATGTTGAAAAAAGTGGAAAAAAGTGATAAAAATGTCATGTTACAGTATGTCGAAAAAGTGATAAAAAAGTCATAGTATAGTATGTCGAAAAAAGTGAAAAAAAGTCCTAGTATAGTATGTCGAAAAAGTGAAAAAAAGTCATAGAAGAGTATGTCGGAAAAAAGTGATAAAAATGTCATGTTACAGTATGTTGAAAAAAGTGATAAAAACGTCATAGTATAGTATGTCGAAAAAGTGATAAAAATGTCATAGTATAGTATGTCGAAAAAAGTGAAAAAAAGTCCTAGTATAGTATGTCGAAAAAAGTGATAAAAAAGTCATAGAAGAGTATGTCGGAAAAAAGTGATAAAAATGTCATGTTACAGTATGTCGAAAAAGTGATAAAAACGTCATAGTATAGTATGTCGAAAAAAGTGAAAAAAAGTCATAGTATAGTATGTCGAAAAAAGTGATAAAAATGTCATGTTACAGTATGTTGAAAATAGTGATAAAAAAGTCATAGTATAGTATGTCGAAAAAAGTGATAAAAACGTCATAGTATAGTATGTCAAAAAAAGTGATAAAAACGTCATAATATAGTATGTCGAAAAAAAGTGATAAAAATGGTATGTTACAGTATGTCGAAAAAGTGATAAAAACGTCATAGTATAGTATGTCGAAAAAAGTGAAAAAAGTCATAGTATAGTATGTTGTGATAAACAAAGTCATAGTAGAGTATGTCTAAAAAAAGTGATAAGAAAAGTCATTGTATAGTACGTCGTGAAAAAGTCATAGTAAAGTACATCGAAAAAAGTGATGAAAAAGTCATAGTTTGGTATGTCGAAAAAGTGATAAAAAAGTCATTTTATAGTATGTCGAAAACAAGTCATGTTATAGTATGTCGAAAAAAGTGACAAAAAAGTCATAGTATAGTATGTCTAAAAAAAGTGATAAAAATGTCATGTTACAGTATGTCGAAAAAGTGATAAAAAAGTCATAGTATAGTATGTCGAAAAAAGTGAAAAAAGTCATAGTATAGTATGTCGAAAAAGTCATAGTGTAGTGTGTCGAAAAAAGTGATAAAAACGTCATAATATAGTATGTTGAAAAAAAGTGATAAAAATGTCATGTTACAGTATGTCGAAAAAGTGATAAAAAAGTCATAGTATAGTATGTCGAAAAATGTGATAAAAACGTCATAGTATAGTATGTCTAAAAAAAGTGATAAGAAAAGTCATTGTATAGTATGTCGTGAAAAAGTCATAGTAAAGTACATCGAAAAAAGTGATGAAAAAGTCATGTTAAAGTATGTCGAAAAAAGTGATAAAAAGGTCATAGTTTGGTATGTCGAAAAAGTGATAAAAAAGTCATTTTATAGTATGTCGAAAACAAGTCATGTTATAGTATGTCGAAAAAAGTGACAAAAAAGTCATAGTATAGTATGTCTAAAAAGTCATAGTATAGTATGTCGAAAAAAGTGATAAAAAAGTCATAGTATAGTATGTCGAAAAAAAGTCACAGTATAGTATGGCAAAAAAAAGTGATAAAAAAGTCATAGTATACTATGTCAAAAAAGTCATAGTATAGTATGTCGAAAAAAAGTCAAAAAACGTCATAGTATAGTGTGTCGAAAAAAGTGATAAAAAAGACATGGTACAGTATGTCGATAATAGTGATAAAAACGTCATAGTATAGTATGTCAAAAAAAAGTCATAGTATACTATGTCAAAAAAAGTCATAGTATAGTATGTCGAAAAAAAGTCATAGTATAGTATGTTGAAAAAGTGAAAAAAACGTCACAATATGTCAAATTAAGTCATAGTATGGTATGTAAAAAAAGTCATAGTATAACATGTCGTAAAATGTCATAGTATAGTCTTACTATGTACTGTACTATGGCTGTTTGACTTATCAAACAGCCATAGTACAGTATGTTGAAAAAAGTGATAAAGTCAGATTATAGTATGTTGAAAAAAGTGATGAAAATCATAGTATAGTATGTCAAAAAAAGTCATAGTATAGTATGTCGAAAAAAGTCATAGTATAGTAAATCGACAAAAGTCATAGTATAGTATGTCTAAAAAAGTGATTGAAAAAAGTCATAGTACAGTATGCCGAAAATAGTAATAAAAAAGTCATAGGATAGTATGTCGAAAAAAAGTGATACAAACGTTATAGCATAGTATGTCAAAAAAAGTCATAGTATAGTATGTTGAAAAAAGTGATAGAAAAGTCACAGTATAGTATGTAAAAAAAAGTCATGTTATAGTATGTCGAAAAAAGTGATAAAAAAGTCATAGTATAGTATGTCGAAAAAAAAAGTGATAAAAAGGTCATAGTGCAGTGTGTTGAAAAAAGTGACAAAAAAGTCATAGTATAGTATTTCAAAAAAAGTGAAAAAAATCATAGTATAGTATGTCAATAAAAAGTCATAGTATACTATGTCAAAAAATGTAATAAAAAAGTCATTGTATAGTATGTCGTAAAAAAGTCATACTAAAGTACATCGAAAATAGTACTCGAAAAAAAGTGATAAAAAAGTCATAGTGCAGTGTGTTGAAAAAAGTGATAAAAACGTCATAGTATAGTATATCGAAAAAAGTCAAAAAACGTCATAGTATAGTGTGTCGAAAAAAAGTCATAGTATAGAATGTCGAAAAAGTGAAAAAAAGTCATAGAATAGTATGTCGGAAAAAAGTGATAAAAATGTCATGTTACAGTATGTCGAAAAAGTGATAAAAAAGTCATAGTATAGTATGTCGAAAAAAAGTGATAAAAATGTCATGTTACAGTATGTCGAAAAAGTGATAAAAACGTCATAGTATAGTATGTCGAAAAAAGTGGAAAAAAGTGATAAAAATGTCATGTTACAGTATGTCGAAAAAGTGATAAAAATGTCATGGTATAGTATATTGAAAAAAGTCATAAAACGTCATAGTATATCCATCCATCCATCTTCATCCGCTTATCCGAGGGGTCGAGTCGCGGGAGTAGCAGCTCCAGCAGAGGGACCCCAAACTTCCCTTTCCGGGCCACATTAACCAGCTCCGACTGGGGGATCCCGAGGCGTTCCCAGGCCTGGTTAGAGATATAATCCCTCCACCTGAGTCCTGGGTCTCCCCCCGAAGCCTCCTCCCAGCTGGACGGTGCCTGGAACACCTCCGTGGGGAGGCGCCCTAGAGGGGCATCCTTACCAGATGCCCAGAACCACCTCAACTGGCTCCTTTTCGGCGCAAAAGGAGCAGCGGCTCTACTCCGAGCTCCTCACGGATAACTGAGCTTCTCACCCTATCTCTAAGGGAGGCGTCAGCTACCCTCCTGAAACCCATTTCGACCGCTTGTACCCTGGATCTTGTTCTTTTCGGTCATGAAGTCATAGTATAGTATGTCGAAAAAAAGTGATAAAAAAGTCATAGTTACAGTATGTCGAAAAAAAGTGATAAAAAACGTCATAGTATAGTATGTCGAAAAAAAGTGATAAAAAAAGTCATAGTATAGTATGTTGTGATAAAAAAAAGTCATAGTATAGTATGTCGAAAAAAAGTGATAAAAAAAAGTCATAGTATAGTATGTCGAAAAAAAGTGATAAAAAAAAGTCATAGTATAGTATGTCGAAAAAAAAGTGATGAGAAAAGTCATAGTTTAGTATGGTGAAAAAAAGTCATAGTATAGTATGTCGAAAAAAAGCAATAAAAAAAGTCAGTAGTTATAGTATGTCGAAAAAAAGTGATGAAAAAAAGTCATAGTATAGTATGTCGAAAAAAAAGTCATAGTATAGTATGTTGAAAAAAAGTGATAAAAAAGTCATAGTATAGTATGTCAGAAAAAAAAGTGATAAAAAAGTCATAGTATAGTATGTCGAAAAAAAAAGAAAAAAAAGTCATAGTATAGTATGTCGAAAAAAAGTGATAAAAAAGTCATAGTATAGTATGTCGAAAAAAAGTGATAAAAAAAGTCATAGTATAGTATGTCGAAAAAAAGTGATAAAAAAGTCATAGTATAGTATGTCGAAAAAAAAGTGATAAAAAAGTCATAGTATAGTATGTCGAAAAAAGTGATAAAAAAGTCATAGTATAGTATGTCGAAAAAAAGTGATAAAAAAAAGTCATAGTATAGTATGTCGAAAAAAGTGATAAAAAAGTCATAGTATAGTATGTCGAAAAAAAAGTCATAAAAACAGTCATAGTATAGTATGTCGAAAAAAAGGTCATAGTATAGTATAGTTGAAAAAAATGACAAAAAAAGTCATAGTATAGTATGTCGAAAAAAAGTGATAAAAAAAGTCATAGTATAGTATGTCGAAAAATAGTGATAAAAATAGTCATAGTATAGTATGTTGAAAAATAGTGATAAAAAAAGTCATAGTATAGTATGTCGAAAAAAAGTGATAAAAAAGTCATAGTATAGTATGTCGAAAAAAAAGTGATAAAAAAAGTCATAGTATAGTATGTCGAAAAAAAAGTCATAGTATAGTATGTCGAAAAAAAAGTCATAGTATAGTATGTCGAAAAAAAGTGATAAAAAAGTCATAGTATAGTATGTCGAAAAAAAAGTCATAGTATAGTATGTCGAAAAAAAGTAATAAAAAAAGTAATAGTATAGTATGTCGAAAAAAAAGTCATAGTATAGTATGTCGAAAAAAAGTGATAAAAAAGTCATAGTATAGTATGTCGAAAAAAAGTGATAAAAAACGTCATAGTATAGTATGTCGAAAAAAAGTCAAAAAACGTCATAGTATAGTATGTCGAAAAAAAAGTCATAGTATAGTATAGTCGAAAAAAAGTGATAAAAAAAGTCATAGTATAGTATGTCGAAAAAAAAGTCATAGTATAGTATGTCGAAAAAAAAGTCATAGTATAGTATGTCGAAAAAAAAGTGATAAAAAAGTCATAGTATAGTATGTCGAAAAAAGTGATAAAAAAGTCATAGTATAGTATGTCGAAAAAAAGTGATAAAAAAGTCATAGTATAGTATGTCGTGATAAAAAAAGTCATAGTATAGTATGTCGAAAAAAAGTCATAGTATAGTATGTCGAAAAAAAGTCATAGTATAGTATGTCGAAAAAAATGACAAAAAAAGTCATAGTATAGTATGTCGAAAAAAAGTGATAAAAAAAGTCATAGTATAGTATGTCGAAAAAAAAGTGATAAAAAAGTCATAGTATAGTATGTCGAAAAAAAGTGATAAAAAAGTCATAGTATAGTGTCGAAAAAAGTGATAAAAAAAAGTCATAGTATAGTATGTCGAAAAAAAGTCATAGTATAGTATGTCAAAAAAGTGAAAAAAAAGTCATAGTATAGTATGTCGAAAAAAAAGTCATAGTATAGTATGTCGAAAAAAAAGTCATAGTATAGTATGTCGAAAAAAAAGTCATAGTATAGTATGTCGAAAAAAAGTGAAAAAAAAGTCATAGTATAGTATGTCGAAAAAAGTGATAAAAAAGTCATAGTATAGTATGTCGAAAAAAAGTCATAGTATAGTATGTCGTGATAAAAAAAGTCATAGTATAGTATGTCGAAAAAAAGTCATAGTATACTATGTCAAAAAAGTCAAAGTATAGTATGTCGAAAAAGTGCTAAGTGACAAAAAAGTCATAGTATAGTATGTCAAAAAAGTCATAGTATAGTATGTTGAAAAAAGTGATAAAAACGTCATAGTATAGTGTATCGAAAAAAGTCAAAAAACGTCATAGTATAGTGTGTCGAAAAAAAGTAATACAAAAAAGTCATAGTATAGTATGTCGAAAAAAGTGATTAAAAAGTCATAGTATACATAGTATAACATTATGTCGAAAAATGTGAAAAAAAATTCATGTTATAGTATGTTGAAAAAAGTTAATAAAAGTTCATATTTGCTGTTCTGTTTTCCTATTTGCCGTTGTGTTTTTCTATTTGCTGTTGAAATGTGCATCAGTCATAGTATGTCGAAAAAAATGATAAAAACGTCATAGTATAGTATGTTGAAAAAGTCATAGTATACTATGTCAAAAAAGTCATAGTATAGTATGTCGAAAAAAAGTGATAAAAACGTCATAGTATAGTGTATCGAAAAAAGTCAAAAAACGTCATAGTATAGTGTGTCAAAAAAAAGTTCTAGTATAGTATAATTGAAAAAACTGACAAAAAAAAGTCATAGTATAGTATGTTGAAAGAAGTGATAAAAAAAGTCATAGTATAGTATGTCGAAAAAAAGTGATTAAAAAGTCAGTGTCGAAAAAAGTGATAAAAAACATCATAGTATAGCATGTCGAAAAAAGTGAAAAAAAAGTCATAGTATAGTATGTTGTGATAAAAAAAAGTCATAGTATAGTATGTCGAAAAAAAGTCGTAGTATAGTATGTCAAAAAAAGTCATAGTATAGTATGTCGAAAAAAAGTCATAGTATACTATGTCAAAAAAGTCATAGTATAGTATGTCGAAAAAATTCATAGTATAGTATGTCGATAAAGTGAAAAAAGTCAGAGTATAGTATGTCGAAAATAGTGATAAAAAAGTCATAGTATAGTTTGTCGAAAAAAGTGAAAAAAAGTCATAGTATAGAATGTTGAAAAAAGTCATAGTATAGTATGTCGAAAAAAGTCATAGTATAGTGTGTCGAAAAAAGGTCATAGTATAGTATAATTGAAAAAATGACAAAAAAGTCATAGTATAGTATGTCGAAAAAAAGTCATAGTATAGTATGTCGATGAAGTGAAAAAAGTCATAGTATAGTATGTCGATGAAAAGTGATAAAAATGTCACGTTACAGTATGTCGAAAAAGTGATAAAAAGGTCATAGTATAGTATGTCGAAAAAAGTAATACAAAAATAATGTTAAAGTTTGTCGAAAAAGTGATAAAAGTCATAGTATACTACATAAACTATAACATTGTCGAAAAATGTGAAAAAAAATTCATGTTATAGTATGTTGAAAAAAGTTAATAAAAGTTCATATTTGCTGTTCTGTTTTCCTATTTGCCGTTGTGTTTTTCTATTTGCTGTTGTGATTTGCACTTCAGGGCCACCGTAGTGTGTCGAACAAGTGATAAAAGTCATATTATAGTATGTTGAAAAATGTGATAAAAAATTCATGTTATAGTATGTTTAAAAAAGTTAATAAAAGTTCATAGTATGTCAAAAAAGTGAGAAAAAGGTCATAGTATAGTATGTTGAAAAAACTAATAAAAAAGTCATGTTATAGTCTGTCGAAAAAAGTTATAAAAAGTTCAGTGTAGTATGTCGAAAAAAGTAATAAAAAAGTCATAGTATAGTATGTTGAAAGAAGTGAAAAAAAGTCATAGTGTAGTATGTCGAAAAAAGTAATAAAAAAGTAATGTTATAGTATGTTGAAAAAGTGCTAAAAGTCATAGTATAGTATGTCGAAAAAAAGTCTTAGTATAGTATGTCGAAAAAGTGACAAAAAGGTCATAGTTTGGTATGTCAAAAACAGTGATAAAAAGTCATAGTACATTATGTCGAAAAAAGTGATAAAAATGTCATAGTATAGTATGTCAAAAAAGTGATAAAAACGTCATAGTATAATATATCGAAAAAAGTCATAGTATAGCATGTCGAAAAAAGTGATAGAAAAGTCATAGTATAGTATGTCGAAAAAAAGTCATTTTATAGTATGTCGAAACAAGCGATAAAAAAAGTCATAGTGTAGTGTGTCGAAAAAAGTGATGAAAACGTCACAGTATAGTATGTCGAAAAAAGTGAAAAAAGTCATAGTATAGTGCAGGGGTCATCAACTACATTTTTCCAAGGGCCAGAATGTTTCTAAGCAGACACTCCGGGGGCCGGACTTCCAAATAAAGAAAATAAAAGGAATTTATACTAAATACGCTTATTCTTGTTTGAAATTTTCACTTTCTTACTGAATTAATGCTACATTTAATTTTTTATACATGTATTAGTGTGAGCAAACTCCTAAAAAACATGGAAACTCCATAATGATAACTGGCTCTTTAACTAGAAAAAGATCTCAGACTAGGAGTCAGTTCACTGAGGAGTTATGGTTAAAGTCTGTGATTAGAGAAACATGGTTGTAGTATGCAGCGTCCTGATTGGTGGAAAATGCTTGCAGAAAGAAATGGCTGTTGTCAGGTAAGAATGTCACTGTCAAAGAGGCTGAAGCGAAAAGTTGATGTGGAAAAGCCCAGCTTTAATGATGAATGGACTGATAAGCAGGCTATGCATTCCTCATGTATGCCCCATTTGCAGTGAAACGATACTATTGCAAAATAATACAACCAGCATCATCATCAACAATGAAGAACGCGAACATAACTATCGCCTCATTCACGTGCACATTAAGTAGCCACATGTATCTGTTTTGGTCTTATAATACATCCATAGATTTACCGCTCCAGCTGAGAGGATGGCTCGTTCAGCCAGAGGTTAAATTCATAAGAATTTGTCCAAATTTCAAGATTCCCAGCAAACTAAGATACACAGTTAGACTACAAACAGACAGCTTTTGTTTTAGCTTGTTTGCTATTTGCAGAGTAGAGCTGTGTTCGTGTAAAACAGCGCGGTGGACAAGAGTGGACTGAGCAGATTGAATTATCGCTTTCTACATATTTATGCATGTCTATACAGGTGAGTGCATTGATAAGTATTGACTTTTTACTCACAAAGGTTTTATTGTAGCCTACTTACAGTAACGAGACTAGCGTGAGTTCATCTGCCCCAGCGGCCATTGGTAATCCTCTCTGCATCGTTCCCAGTCAGGTACTGCGTGTTTTAACACACACACATCTCGGCTCAGCTGTGTGTGTGGAGCGCAGGCATCGCTGTACAGAATCCCGGCATGTGAACAGAGATGCAAATACAGCGGCTGGGTTTGTGCTCTACCTGTGTAATGTTACCAGCTGTAAATGCTTGAAATGCTAAATAACAGAACGCATTTTTTCCTCTTCACATTTTCTGAATTCATGATTATTCTGCGGGCCAGACTTAACGCTTTGGCGGGCCGGATGTGGCCCGCGGGCCGCCAGTTGACGATGGCTGGTATAGTGTGTTGAAAAAAGTTATAAAAAGTTCATAGTATGTCAAAAAAGTGATAAAAAGGTCATAGTATAGTATGTCGAAAAACGTAATAAAGAAGTAATGTTATAGTATTTCGAAAAAAGTTATAAAAGTCATAGTATAGTATGTCGAAAAAATGTTATAGTGTACTATGTCGAAAACAGTGATAAAAACCTAATAGTAGTGTAAAAAAAAAGTGATTAAAAAACTCATAGTATAGTATGTCAAAAAAAATGTCATAGCATAGTACGTCGAAAAAAAAGTGAAAAAAAGTCATAGTATAGTGTGTTGAAAAAAAAGTTATAAAAAGTTCATAGTATGTCAAAAAAAGTGATTAAAAAACTCATAGTATAGTATGTCAAAAAAAGTGATAAAAACGTCATAGTATAGTATGTAGAAACAAGTCATAGTATAGTATGTCAAGAAAAAAGTGATCAAAAGTCATAGTATAGTATGTCAAAAAAAATTATAAAAAAGTCATAGTGTAGTATGGCGAAAAAGATGATAAAAAAAGTCATAGTACAGTATGTCGAAAAAAAGTCATAGCATAGTACGTCAAGAAAAGTGAAAAAAGTCATAGTATAGTGTGTTGAAAAAAGTTATAAAAAGTTCATAGTATGTCAAAAAAGTGATAAAAAAGTCATAGTGTAGTATGTCGAAAAAAGTCATAGCACAGTATGTCAAAAAAAGTGATAAAAAGGTCATACTATAGTATGTCGAAAAACGTAATAAAAAAGTAATGTTATAGTATTTCGAAAAAGTGATAAAAGTCATAGTATAGTATGTCGAAAATGTTATAGTGTACTATGTCGAAAACAGTGATAAAAAACTAATAGTACAGTGTCAAAAAAAAGTGATTACAAAACTAATAGTATAGTATGTCAAAAAAAGTGATAAAAACGTCATAGTATAGTATGTCAAAAAAAGTGATAAAAACGTCATAGTATAGTATGTAGAAAAAAGTGATACAAAAGTCATAGTATAGTATGTCGAAAAAGTGCTAAAGTCCTATGACTTTTAGCACTTTTAGTCCTATGACTATATCGAAAGTCGTGGTATAGTATGTTGAAAAAGTGATAAAAAAGGTCATAGTATATATAGCATGTCGAAAAAAGTGCTAAAAAAGTCATAGTATAGTATGTCAAAAAAAATGATAAAAAAGTCATAGTGTAGTATGGCGAAAAAGGTGATAAAAAAAGTCATAGTACAGTATGTCGAAAAATGTCATAGCATAGTACGTCAAGAAAAGTGAAAAAAGTCATAATAGTGTGTTGAAAAAAGTTATAAAAAGTTCATAGTATGTCAAAAAAGTGATAAAAAGGTCATACTATAGTATGTCGAAAAACGTAATAAAAAAGTAATGTTATAGTATTTCGAAAAAGTGATAAAAGTCATAGTGTACTATGTCGAAAACAGTGATAAAAAACTAATAGTACAGTGTCAAAAAAAAGTGATTAAAAAACTCATAGTATAGTATGTCAAAAAAAAGTGATAAAAACGTCATAGTATAGTATGTCAAAAAAAGTGATAAAAAACGTCATAGTATAGTATGTCAAAAAAGAGTGATCAATAGTCATAGTATAGTATGTTAAAAAAAAATGATAAAAAAGTCACAGTGTAGTATGTCGAAAAAACTGAACAAAAGTCATAGTATAGTATGTCGAAAAAGTGCTAAAGTCCTATGACTTTTAGCACTTTTAGTCCTATGACTTATCACTTTTTCGACATAGTATGTCGAAAAAAAGTCATAGTATAGTATGTTGAAAAAGTGATAAAAAAGGTCATAGTATATATAGCATGTCGAAAAAAGTGCTAAAAAAGTCATAGTATAGTATGTCAAAAAAAGTGATAAGAAAGTCATAGTGTAGTATGGCGAAAAAGGTGATAAAAAAGTCATAGTACAGTATGTCGAAAAATGTCATAGCATAGTACGTCAAAAAAAGTGAAAAAAAGTCATAGTATAGTGTGTTGAAAAAAGTTATAAAAAGTTCATAGTATGTCAAAAAAGTGATAAAAAAGTAATGTTATAGTATTTTGAAAAAAGTGATAAAAACGTCATAGTAGTATGTCGAAAAAAATGTCATAGTATAGTATGTCGTAAAAATTAATCATAGTATGTAATAAAAATGTGAGTCATAGTATATTCTGTCATAAAAATGTAATTAAATAGTATGCAATTAAAAAAAGTCACATTAAAGCATGTCATTAAAAATCTCAATACGTCATAACACAGCATGAGGCACAGCCTGCTCATTGGTTGCAACAAAAATGTGAGACCAGATGAACGTTCAAGTGGAAAATAAGCATTTATTTACAACATAATACTAGAGAACAGTATTCAAATAATGTAATAATATAGCATGACATAAAATATGTAATTTAAAAAGTTTGACTAGTGACCTGCCTGGGGTCTGAGACATCCTAAAGAGTTATAAGAAATAATTAAAATGGAAACTGTCTATATCGATTCTAAACATAATTGACCAACTGTAGGTACAGAGAAAAATAATTCCCCTAATATTTTATATTATAGTGCCCCCTTGTGGATTTGACTAGAAAGTATTTTAAATGATCTCTTGATCAAGTTGAAAGTAGAGATGGTCCGATACCATTTTTTGCTTCCCGATACCGATTCCGATACCTGAACTTTCGTATCGGCCAATACCGAGTACCGATCCGATACTAGTGTCATGTATTTTATTATGTTTTAAGAACTGTATACTACTATCCCTGTATGGATGTGATATGATTTCTATCTTTGTTGTCAGTCTGGCACAGGTTAAACTCTTTGTGAAACATGAATGCCACAGAACTTTCTTTTATTATCCCGATTGACAGTCAGTTATAACGGAAAAAGAACATAAATAAACTACTTTAACGTAGAATTTCTTTAGGGCTTTATTGCGTGGTATCGGATCGGTGCATAAACTCCAGTACTTCCCGATACCAGCGTTTTAGGCAGTATCGGAGAACATCTCTAGTTGAAAGACACACATCCAGTGGTTGAAAGTACAACTATTTACATTAAGTACTATTATAAGGTACTTGTAATTGTAATGCTTCTTTACACTTACATAGCTATATTTTAAAGGGAAAGAGAGTACTTTTTACGCGACTACATTTATGACCGTTTTGTTACTTTGCAAATTAAGTTTTACATACAAAACAACACATTTAGCTGATAATACTTATGTACATTTACTTAAATAAATAAACGGGACTTTTACTTACAATGTATTTGTAATTGTGTGCTTAAGTCAAGGATCTGAATACTACCTCCACAGCAAACACCAATCTAGATATGAATCAGAGATCCAGTATAAAAGTATTTCGGTTCATTTGTAATTTAACAGTCATTTGTAATTTCACTGCAGTCAATCCACAGTCCCTAAAATAAAGATAATCTGTCCTTCACTGTAACCGATTTCAAATGGTGTTAGAAACAAAAGCAGCTCTGAACACCAAAAGAAAATCGGTCAACCTTGGAGAGAGGACAAAGAGCTTAAGATGTCAGAACATCACCACAGACCGGTGGTTTGTAGCCCCCGAGTAGTTCTTCAGGGAGTAATACCTTTATCTCCGGACACCTCTCGTGACACGTCACAGCTGCGTGTTGCTGGCAGGGGAAATACACTTCCCACCCCAAGAACACTGATTTCAAATGGTGCTAGATCGATGACAATACTCTAAGCCACCATCTGAAACCAGCTTCCAAGGAGGGTACTCTTGACAAAAGGCATCCTTCTGTGGCGTAAAACACCCTTGAACCTAGAAATAATGACATTAACATTATGGTAGCAGAACACAGCGAAACACAATTGGTAAAATTGGTCGTTAGCTTGGTACAAGACAAGTCATTCTCCATTATAATGGAGAATATATGAGCAGAACTCAATCGGCTTCCAAGCGGGGCACTGCTGTCAAAAGGCATCCTTCTGTGGTGTAAAACACCGTTGAATCGAAAAAATTATGAAAAATAAAAGTTATTGTATGTTTGGTAATGAAGGCTTAATTGTAGGCCTACCTTAGCTTAATGTTTATGCAAAATAATAAGAAGCCATTTTTGGCACATTGTTTTGTGCCTAGTTTCCTAACAGTTTACCCTGTTAAAGAAAAATAAATCAAACATTTTTTGTTCTCCTAATTATTGGGTTTGTAGACTTCAAGAGCATCATGTTAATATTTCCCCACAATACTCAGAAGAAGAATACGCATACTAAGAGTATTAGGGCACAGGTATACATACAGATGTATAGACTGGGATCTGGAAAAAAAATGCACTTGCCTGGCTTCTTATCTGTATTTATTAAACTAAAATTTGTTTCAGAAAATCTCTGAGAGTTTTGTATTATTTTGAGGCAAGCTTTCATTTTGGCACTACCTTTTGTAATCAATTAATATAACTAAAATATAATAAAAACAATAACAGACCATTTGATTTAATGGTGTGAATGGACTGCATTTCAATTTGGACCACAGTTTACGCACCTTTAATATTGTATACAGGTGTGGCTATCCTTGAATGAGCTACTGGATAATATAGAGTAGTAATCTACAATACCTTTGCTATATATTTAGTATGCGCAATAGAACAAATACTCACTTTAATGTCCATATATGCTGAAAATTAAACATGGTTTAAAGGGCGGCACGGTGGTGCAGTGGTTAGCAATGTCATCTCAGCAGGGTTAAACCCAGAACATGTTGGATAGCACATAACTCATCTAATATTTTATATAACAGTGCCACCTTGTGGATTTGACTAGAAAATTGTTCAAATCATGCCTTGATGAAGTTGACAAGACGCACATCCAGTGATGGAGTGCATTTACTCAAGTACAGCACCCAAGTACAATTCTAAGGTACTTGTACTTTCCTACTGGTATTTTCATGTAATGCTTCTTTATACTTATTGAAATGTATTGAAATTGTTAAGAGGATAACCCCTTGAGATGAAGCATCTCGTTTTCGAGGGGGTCCTTTCTTCACTACATTTCAAGTAAAATATTTTATGTTTTACGAGACTACATTTACTTGACAGCTTCGTTACTGTACAGATTAAAGTTTTACATAAATAATAACCCATTTAGCTGATAATACGTATGTGCTTTTACTTAAGTAATTATGAAGGACTTTAACTCACAATGTAAAGAGTATTTTCTACAGAGTTTTACTTAAGTGAAGAATGTAAATACTTCTTTCTCCACTGCAAACAATGAGAGATCCAGGATGAGAGTACTTTTGTTTAATCTGTAATTTCACTACAGTCAATCCAAAATCCACAAAATAAAGTGCACAGCTTACTTGCAAAATCCTCCTCAAGGTAAAATGAGATGATCTGTCCTTCACTGTAACCGATTTCAAATGGTGCTAGAAACAAAAGCAGCTCTGAACACCAAAAGAAATCGGTCAACCTTGGAGAGAGGACAAAGAGCTTGAGCTGTCAGAACATCACCACAGACCGGTGGTTTGTAGCCCCCGAGTAGTTCTTCAAGGAGTAATACCTTTATCTCCGGACACCTCTCGTGACACGTCACAGCTGCGTGTTGCTGGCAGGGGAAATACACTTCCCACCCCAAGAACACTGATTTCAAATGGTGCTAGATCGATGACAATACTCTAAGCCACCATCTGAAACCAGCTTCCAAGGGGGGTACTCTTGACAAAAGGCATCCTTCTGTGGCGTAAAACACCCTTAACTCTAAAGAGAATAATGAAAACATAACATTGATAATATAATTGATAACATTGTAGTAGCAGAAAATAGTGAAAAACAATTAGTCAAATTAGTTGTTAGCTTGACACAAGAAACAAGACCAAGTCATTATCCATTATAATAGAAAATATACGAGCAGAACTCCATCCTCGCATTCATTTTGTATCCGCCTATATTGATCTGGGTCGAGCTAAGCAAAGTATTCTAGATGTCCAGTTCTAACTGGAAGTGCCCAAGAGGCATCCTGACCATCCCAAACCACCTCAACCGGCCCCTTTTGATGCGAGTGACCAGCAGCTCTACGCCGAGCTCCCTCCAGGTGTCTGAGCTCTTCAGCCTATCTCTAAGGCTGAGCCCAGCCCCCCCAATGGCGGAGGCCACTTGTATACGTGATCTCATTCTTTCGGTCACTACCCAATGCCATTGATCATTTACCCTGACTTGTGAACAAGATATAAGATACTTGAACTCCTTCGCTTGGGGCAGTAACTCACTCCCGACCCGGAGGGAGAAATCCACCGCTTTCTGGCAGAGAACCATGGCCTCAGACTTGAAGGTCATCCAGACCGCTTCACAAACCAAGTAAGTAAGTAAGTAAGTGATGAAGCCAACAGAACCACATCATCTGCAGAGATGCAATTCTGACCCCTATTTTTCACTGCGTTCCAGAGGTGCCGCGAGGCAAACACGGCCATTCAAGTCAATGCCTGATATTCCACCATGTATTCCAGCTTGCGTGAAGTGGCTCTCTGCGCCTCTAAAGATACGCACCAGGTCTATTTTCACTCGAGCCGTGGGGCGTTTATTAAAATTACAAACAGAATCATAACAAATCTGTTCACAAAACACATGTAAACTGGTTGGGCAAACTCCCATGACACCCCCCCAAAATGTGTCATGGAAGCAGAGATTGAAACAACTTGGACCCCCCCCCCCCACCAGAGTCTAGGCCCAGTGGCCCACACAACATATTCCCTAAAATGACTAATTACCGTTAAGTACAGTTAGACATCTATTTCTCGCAGATTACTTTTTGCAGATGTGAATTATGCAACCCAAAACCCACAATAATATGACACAAATATGCACGACATTTAATCACAACAGACCGTTCCTTTCATTTGGAAAAGTTCACTTAAATAAGATTCGTGAGAGATAACAGCTGTTGGATGTTTTGTCGTGTGAAGTCTTGGTTCATCTGGAGGCCTTCCCATTTCCGAGTAGAACAATTCAATTTTTAAACAACGCCTTATTGGTCTCCATTACACTGACAAATTAGTAATAGTGTAGGTACAGTAAGCTTTGAATTGTGTCTGTCTCTACCTTGTTTTTGAGTGGACCAAAATGATGTTCCAAGAAAGCTTGACCGCTATCTTGGGAGACTGTCAGAGACTTCAAATGTGATGCACTCTGGAATGGTTTAGGCTCATGCTCGTGCCCAGTCTGCTCGTTTGAGTCACCGCCCTGGTTCAGGACAGAAAGCAGAGAGGAGGGAAGCAGATGAAGGCAGAGTGAGAGATGAAATGGAAAACCACTGAGAAAGCACCAGCACGTCTCTCTCTCTCTCTCTCGCTCTCTTTCTCTCTCTCTCTCTCTCATGACTGATCTGATACTTGATCCAAGCTTCGCGGATGTGTGAAGGGCCAAACAAGAACAGACACACAAAACACTGCCACTGCATATCTTTTAGGCTGACCTGCAGCTCTTTGCATACAGATCTCGATGAGTCATGACGCAGACACGCAGCTATAATACACTGAGAGGGTGGGGCAAGGATAGGTAGTGGCCAGTTCACTGACTTGTTGCCAAAGCGCTTCAACAAAGTACAAAACTACCCAACCGTTTCTAATATCCTTTTTCTTTTCTCTTTCTTTGCATGCAAGTGAAAGGACCACTAACAAATCATTGTCTTGCTTCAAACCCCTCTGTCCCTCCAGAACAAACACCCACACACAGTCTGCTTTCATTTTTTCATGTTTACAATGACAACTCCCACAAATACTACTTGTCTCGAAAAATGACTAAAGCAAAATCAGAGAAGCCTAATCACAGCCTCTAAACATCAGATGCAATTTACTTTGCTTTCCTCTTATTTTCACAATAAGAGGAAGGACAACATCTATGCGGCCTTTACAAGTTCTCACAGGGTTCAGATAGACCAGGGGTCTCATTTATTAACGTGGCGTACGCACAAAACGGGGCTGAAAATGTGCGTACGCCACTTCCCACGCAAAGGTTGTTATTTATAAAAAACAAACTTGACGGGAGAATGTGCGGTCCTCCACGCAAACTCTGACCCATGCGTACGCACATTTTGGAGACAACGGGAATTGGCGACGCAGATGGTGAGGTGGTGAACTGAAGTCAGTCTGCAGAAAGTAAATGTGGGAATAACGATTGCTCGTAATATGTTCAAGTATTGATGCCTCACGCACATTTTTTCACTCCATATCATCCATGTTATCATGAAGATTAAATCCAGCAGTGTTATTTGCGCTTGTACTGAGTGATAATTGTTCCATAAACACCTTGTAAAATCCAACTCAAATCTTAAATAAAAATTTCCGCTACGGAGCGTGGGAGGATGAGATGGCCCGACTGCATGGAATACAGGATAGCATCAAATACCTTTATACATTAGATAACTGCAGAATATAGTGTAAATAACTAAATATCTGTCTTTAAAACTGTGCATATATCATCAAATGTCAAAGTCTGAAAATACAGACGTTAAGCTCTCACGCAATCGTTACACTTAATTTCCTCGTTATCGGTCTGAACTTTAATACTGTTCGCGACCAAACAAAACAATGTAAATTCCCTAAAGCTGAGCTCTTAGATCTATGTACTGAAGTGGGTCCAGTAGAGAGGGCAACGCACCGGAACCGTGCCATCCCGGTCCAAATACAGGTCCTAGCCACTCTGGGGGAAACCGGCTATTTCCTTTCCTTTATCACTAAGGCTTGTTTGGATATAATATTTAGTTCTGTTAAATCTTATCATATAGGTCTGGTATATCGAAGCTGTCCCCGAGTGCCGTAGTGCCTGCTGTTTTGGATGGTATTATTAATATAGGTAGTCTATAGATCAGGTTTCCCTACAGTATGCGAGAACAGGCCGAAATTATAATTAAATTTGCAGCAATTCACCAGCGTCTGAGAAGTTTTTTCTTTTCCCCTGCCAGTCGTCATGATTCGGTGTAACGAAAGAACAACTGCCAGAGTAATTAACATACTGAACAGCATTCATGAGGTGCTTTGCATTGACTATTCATGGTTAAAAATGAGCAGGGCGGGATAAGAGGCTGATTCACGTACGCACACTTGTCGGTAATCTGTGATTTATAAAGGGAACATTGCTTACAGATGTGCGTACGCATGGTTTTCTAAATCCAATTTTTTGCTTTTGGGCGTACGTACACTTATAGTAAGGATCCTACGCAGTTTTATAAATGAGACCCCTGGCCAAGCCTTGTTTTTTTGTAGGGGCTGTTTATGTGTTAAAGGGTGTGTAAGGCTACGTATGTGTGTTTGCACTGCAGCCACAGTGAGGTCTCTGATCAGAGGGCCTGTCTGTCCGTAGACGTCTGGTTCCTTCATCTGGCTGGCTCAACCCAACCCTGTCAGTTTTCTTTTTCGTGTTGTCTGTTGCTTGTGTGCCACTGGACCTGTTGTGTAATGCTTATACAAGATTTAAAGGGACAGGAGGTCTTTAGTGAGCATTCAACGACAGAATCAGAATGGAACTGTGAAGCACCCTAGGGAAGCCCATAGTAGGGAAATATTCACAGCGGTCCTTATTTCCAGAGTAATAGGAATATAATACCCAACAGTAAATTGCTGAGTGAGTAAACTGCAATGTACCATGCATTTTAAGCAATTTGTTAGCTTACAGTTGTACTTTTCAACACATCTACAAAATACTATCAAGTTAAAATGTGAAAAAAATACAGATAACAAATCAGCTGTTTGCAGGGAAGCTGGAATAGTGTACCTTTGTATCTGACTGGGTGTCATGAGTATGCCTTGTGGTAATATACTGTATAGCCACAGACTGCTGGACTAAGTGACTAACCGTGATGTTAACTCATTGATAAGGAAGGACTCCCACCCATAGTGGTGAGGT
This sequence comes from Sander vitreus, assembly GCF_031162955.1. Classification (NCBI taxonomy): domain Eukaryota; kingdom Metazoa; phylum Chordata; class Actinopteri; order Perciformes; family Percidae; genus Sander; species Sander vitreus. The sequence goes on along the minus strand of NC_135861.1, from coordinate 27,010,696 downwards.
GACTGGGAGAATACCAGCTTCAGCACCGATGCTAAGAATCAACTTCTTTACGACCATCTTCATAACGGAAAAAAAAATAGGCAGCGATTGTATACAGTATGTTATACCATCAGCACATTTGGAGGAGAGAAAGACGCTGACTGTAGATGCTGCAGCTGCAATGCAGACCATGGGCAGCCAAACACACTCTTGCATCATCTAAATGTGGCATTTTTTGCATGTTGGAATTTGAGCCAGGAGAGCGAGAAGACCTTCTTTTGTCTAGGGATTTAAATCCTTCCTCATCACAGGTATCAGAGAGTGTCAGGGATGCACACTGTGCAAAAGATGCTGAGCAGCTCTCTTTAAATGACAGTTAAGAGTGAACAGGAAGTCCTAGGTAAGGCTTTATTTTACAAGCTCCAGTTTCCCATAATCTCAATGTTAGGAGACAATATGTCACTGTAAAATTGTAGGAAGGGACTATGTCATTTAGTATAAATTCTTTGAAAAATTCAAACAGCGTCTATCGGTACACTTCGAATTAATTAACACTGATTAATTGCTGGTGCAGCCTAGAAACTCTGACAGTGCACAGCAGGTCACGTGCAAACTTATGGCAACTTAGAATTATTCTCATTGTTGATTATTCTGTCGATTATTTTCTCGATTAAATCGATTAGTTGTTTGGTCTATAAAATGCCAGATAATGGAGAAAAATGTTGATCAGTATTTCTAAAAGTCCAAGATGACGTCCTCAAATGTTTTGTTCTGTCCACAACTCAAAGATATATAGTTTACCGTCATAGAGTATTGAAGACACTAGAAAATATTCACATTTAAGAAGCTGGAATCCAGGAAGTTTTACTTTTTTTAAATAAAATAAATAAATAATCACTCTAAGTAAAAAATCGGAACTGTTCGGTTCGCTAGTCACGGTTCGGGGCGCGTACGTATTGTTCGGTTCATTTTAGCCTCACAGATTTTAGTCCAAAAGTGCAGGAAAAAAACTTGAAATGAAGTCATGGGGGAAGAAAAGCCTTGTGCTGCAGTGAAACCACCGTCTGAGGTGCCGAGTGCAGCTGCCAGTCAGCTTTGGTCTTCCATGTCGGAGCATTACGGATTTAGTGCTACAATGACATAAAGCTGCTGATGATGATAATGATGATAATGATGATAAAGCGGCAACTGTGTGCAAGCACTGTGCAACACATGTGGCTTATGCTAGCCACATTTACGGAGACACCACAACAGTGTGCTGTTGACAGCGCAAGGAGGAAACCGAGCAAGACAGAGCAACTCCTTCTCCCCGCAGAATTAAAACAGCCTCTCCATGCAGATTCAGACAGGGCAATCCAATCCATAACTTAAGCATTTTAATGTTACTTGAGGTGCGCTATAATATCCCCTCTCACCAACATTTCAGCAACACAGTTAATCCCAAAATGTATTTTCTTGCCGAGGAACATGAAAATAGAATGAACAGAGCAGTGTTGTTTTGAAAACAGTGAACAATGTGTGTTTGGGTTATGTTATTGTGTTGTTTTTAATAACACAGTGGCACTTTTCCTTTTGATTAAAAAAGCCATGCAAGCTGCATTTTTGTTTGCACTAATTAGAAAATCTATTCTTTTGTAGAGATGCACCGATTGACCGGCCGGTCGAGATGAACATGATCGGCCATGACCGGCAGGTCAGTCTGACATATGCTGATTTTATGCCGGTCAAATGCACTCGGGCGGCACATGTAACATTAGCATCACACGTGCACATGCACCGCCGCTCCATCAGCTGTTTATGAAATGTCATAAAGTCGTAATTATACACGGCTCTGCAGAGCAGTCTGCTTAGGCGAACGGTCAGGAGATCTCGCTCCCCTCTGAGGCTGAACAACTGGAACATGAAAACCGCACTCACACAGGTCCCGTGAAATATGACAGCTACAGTTTATCGGAAAATAGCGTTGGGCACATTGAATTTGATAAATGTACTGTTTATCGTCTGATGAGACAAGAAGCTAACGTTAGCGAACGCTGCGGTGCCGGTCCCTCTGTCTCTGATGCCCCGCTGCAGGAGACTGTGTGTATTCCTCCGACACGCTGTATTAACGTTACTGTTTAAAACGCTTTCCAGGTTAGTGGGGATGCATACCACTCCAAACCAAAATTAAAAACGTAGTTATCTTCCCTCAGTGTTTAGTTTTGTTGCTAAACTGTGTGTAAAATGAGCGGTGACGTTAAATCATCCATTTCAGGTAACAGCACCCTAGGGTACCGTCTATTTGCTGGATTGTTCCGAGGTAACTGTCAGTAGCTAACGTTAGCAAATAAGCCCGTTGGTATTGTTCATATTTATGCACAATGACGAATAACGCGAACTACACGCTGTTTAGGTAACGTTACTGTTGACGTTCAAACAGGTGTGTGTGTGTTTTGAGAAATATCTTGATACTGCAAGGCTATATTTATTTTATTTTTATTTGATATTTATATATATTTTTATTGCCATTACCTGTTTGCCCTGTTTTCATACATACAGAAGTTTAGTTTGCTAAATATATCAAATTTTCTTAGTTGGATATTGGATGTGAAAAGGAAGAAATGGTTCTTCCGTAACTTTGCACTTTAGATGTGTGTGAATTTCCCTTATACAGTTCTATTTTATAGTGAGCGATTATCTGTTCAAAAAATGTTCTATGCAAAATGTAAAATGTTCTATTAAAGAAAAGATAGACAATAAATATTTGTGTGTGCTGTAAAGTGGTTAGAAAAAATTTAATCGAAATCGGCTAAAATTGGTATCGGCTGGTCAAACTCAATGAAAAATCGGAATCGGCCTAGAAAGTTGTAATCGGTGCATCTCTATTCTTTTGAGAAAGATTTCACAATGAAGAAGTGTTTATGTTCCTTATGTTCTCAGCCAGAATTTCCTCTGTACCAAAAACAAACTGAAAACCATGACCCCCAAACTGTGATATGAACCGAAACGTGAATTTTGTGAACTGTTTCTAACCCTAATATGGAGAATAAAATGTTCCCCATTTTTCTTTTGTTTACAGTATAAATAATTACAAATCTTAAAATCAAGTTCATAAAGTAACTTTCTTTGCATTCATTTGATTCCCAATCAAGATACACTGGTAAAAATGTGATAAAATATGCAATTAATCGCGAATAACTATAGAACTTCAGCGATTAAAACATTTTAATTGTTTGACAGTTCTAATATATATATATATATATATATATATATATATTAGGGTTGTCAAACGATAATTTTTTTTTAATCGCGATTAACCGCTAAAGTTCTATAGTTAATCACGATTAATCACATGTTTTATCACAATTAAAATTCTATTATTTTGCATTTCAGAACTGTTTTTAAGTACATAATAACAATGGAAAGCCATCCTTAGCAGTGTATTTTGATTGGGAATCAAATGAATGCAAAGAAAGTGACTTTATGAACTTGACTATTATTTATTTACTGTAAACAAATGTGTGAATCTGTCATTATTGCACAATTCCTACAAGTACCTAGCCTAACTGAGATGTAACACTAACACTTTGCTTATACAGTACAAACAAAATGGTCCAAAAACCGGATTCCACAGCAGGACATTTAACCTTTACATTTTTAACAAGGATTGAGAACAATTGACTGAGATGTAACACTAACAACCACCGTTAAGGCAAACGAGTGCAAAGTCCAGCCAGAGTCAATATAGTGTTTAGTAACTCCCAAATAATTGTGATTACTCACTGACGTCCAGTGATCACCGGTTAATATGACAGCGTTTGCACTTGGCAGAAGTTCGAGTTTAGCTACTTTCTCTGTGCCGTACAGGCTGTGTATGGTGAAACTACTGTCCCCCTCGACGGCAGTGTATAAGACGGGTCAGAACATGCCAACCGTAGCACTTCTTTAAGACCCGAGTCCTCTACGATGCTGACAGGTCTGCAGTTAGTTGCCACCCATTTTGCAAGAGCTGTAGTAATTTTTTGGGATTTGGTTTCATCAACAGGTTGGCAAGTAGCACTCTCCAAAATACTGCTTTGCCTGAGCCCGCTAGCATCAAACTGCGTCACGTTAATATGCTGAGCTCGAAGGTGGTAGCGCAAGCTTGACTTGCTTCGGTGATATTTTAATTCGGCTTTACACAATGTGCATATGGCTTTCGACTTGTCTACTGAGCCGTCCGGTAGTTTTTTTTTTAAAAAGAAAAGCGCCATTCAGAAGTGTGTTGCTGCTGTCTTTCTCCATGCCGGCAGCCTGCCTGCATTCTGCAGCAGAAGATGTGTTATGAAAAAGTACGGCAGCGCCAAAGGGTCAAAATAGTAGCCGTTAGGCACGACGCAAAGCCGAGTGAAGTGTAAAATAAATTAATCGCATGCCGGCATGCGTTTAAAATTTTTTTTATCGCATTGCGTCGGCCCTTAATCGCATCGCGATTAACGCGTTAACGCTGACAGCCCTAATAAATATATATATATATATATATATATATATAAAAAAAAACAAACAAACGGTAGAAAAAAAGTAAAATACAAGCTTAACATTTTGCCATTTGAATTGTTTCTGTACCTAAAAGAAAGTTTGCATAGATAGTAGAACTTCAAAATGGAGAGAGCGAGACAACAAATAGAGACAGAAAGAGGGATAGACAGACATAGAGAGGGACACACGCAGGCAGGCAGACAGAGACACAGAGACAACAGCACCTTGATCTTCTGCACAATTTCTCCCAGACCTAAGCCTTGATAGTGACTCTGACCCAGACAAAAATTAGCCATATCTACCTCTGAAGTTGAAGGTAACTTCGAGAAAGCTGTGAACGAGAGAGAGAAAAGGCAAGAAGGGCTTTTTGGAAAGAATCAACCAAAAACCAAAAACCAGAGCTTCTCGTCCATGAGTATGCCTCCTCCTGTGTGGTGATACGTCGGCGGGTGTAATTCGGTAGAAAAAAAATAGTTCCTACATGAAACTTCTCACAACCAGGCCTGTGGATTACATTGAGTGATTTCTGGAAAGAGACATTGATATTGAGTTTTTCAAATGTATTCTTTTGGCACTTTTGAGCACCACAAGCCGAGTGCCATCTAGTTCCATTATATGGGAGAGAAGGCAGACGATCTCTACGGCTGATAGCTCCAACACTGGGCAACTTACACCAAAACTATCTGGATTGATAAACAGCACTACAGGTAAAAGGAAAATTATGTATTTGTGATTTTGGGGTGAACCGTCCCTTTAACAATTAAAAAAAGTAGAGAGAGAGTTACCAAAAAATAGCTTAAAAGTGATGCAGCAATCAGAAACGGGCAAGAACTGACGGAGGTCTAATCAGCCAATCACAATCTGCTGTGTGTCTCTGTATCCGGGGAAAGTGCTGTGTCATTGTTGAGTAGAACTGGTGACAACCCACAGAGATAATCCCTGAAATATATTGAACTCCTAAGACGTTGTACAATTCAATAGTTTGAATAATTTAAATTGAAGACCATTTATATGTATTTATTACACACACACATATATATATTATTTACAATTTATGCACTTTAATTTATTTGCTTATTTGTTATTGTTTTATTTTTGAAATTTTATTTTCAGAGATATAAGGATTTTGAAACCGTGTTCAACCTGGCTTGTTGTTTGTAAAATTTGTTCGGCAATGAAGAGGGAAAAAAAACACAGAAAGGGACTACTTCACAAAAAAAACTTGCATCTTGTGAAAAGTTGTATTGCTGAAATCTCTTCCCTTTGAGCATCTCAAGACTTGGCTGAAGATGTAGACATGTAATGTGTGTGGATAGATGCATTTGTGTTTTTGCTCAAGACTTTTCAATGTATCAATTGTGCATGACCAGTGAAAGTTTGTGGTCAAAAAGTTGAATGCCAGTTCAAAGTCAAGTAACCCGTTGAAAGTTTAAATGAAGTATGAAGCTGAAAGTATGCGGAAGGATTTAACATTTGTGGAGTGGAGAGGGTTTAAGAGGATTGGAAGATATCTCCCATTGACTTGCATTGTAAAAAAAATGTGAGAAAAGCCTAATATTTTAGTAGAAACTAGAAAAGGTAGAAATAGGAATGCAGAAGTAATAGTCGGCCAAAAAATATACGGAAGAAAAAAAAGGTCAGAATAATGCGTAAAGAACAATTACGCTACCTGTAAGACAATGTGTTACCAAGGCCTGAGGTAGGCCCACTGCATCATAAGTGGCCGGTACGGATAGCATTGGCTATATGATAAATGTATGATAATCACTTCACAAATGAAACACAGTCAGTGATCTGATTCATCACTTTCACACCAGCTTTCTCCCACATGGGAAACAGATGTTACCATTTTTACAAAAAGCTTTTTTATCAATATATGAACAGGCCAACCCATATAAACATAGATAGTTCTAATGTATCCATGGAAAAGTGTTTCTGCAACTGCAAAGCCGTCGTATAAGAGAACAGTGCTTTTTTTAACCAATCAGATGTTGAACTCCAGCAGCTTGCTTGTACTAAGCCAATAAAGCACTGCTGTGCAGCTTGTGGAACCAGGGGAGCTCCTCCCACCCAATGAAAATCCAGCTTTGGCACGATGGCCTGTGATGCAGCAGCTTTAGGAAGTCCAGTGCATGTGAACTGGAGAGAAGCCAAAGCAGAGCCACCAAGAGAGCAAGGTAAACAAGTTCTCTCTTTGTCAATCTATTTTCCTCTCTCCTCCTTTTCTCTCTCTCTGATCCTAAGCCATGGCATTTAGACCCCTTCTGTTGCTCCCTTTCTCCAAGAGAGACATAGATAGATAGATAGATAGATAGATAGATAGATAGATAGATAGATAGATAGATAGATAGATAGATAGATAGATAGATAGATACATAACAGATAGAGAGAGAAAGGGAGAGTTACAAGCTGTGTACTGGATAAAGAGAAGGCCAGCCCAGAAATGACTGCGTCACCATCTCTGTCTCTCCTGACTACGCAGAAACAAACGTTTCTTGGGAAGGGTTTCGGCAAATCCCAGTGGCCCTGGAGGGTGAAAACAAATCACATGACACAAGAGCCACTAGCCACACACACACACACCGATCTGATCTGTTGTCTGACAGCAACATACAGCTGGATCCCAACCAGTCTTTGCCTTCAAACATGCCTGCCTCTCCATGCGTACTCTTTCCTTCGACTCCATCAAGAGTTAACCACAAAGTAGGCCAGCAATCAACAGTTCGAACACACACACTTATATGTACGTACGTACGTATGTAGTGACATATAAATTATTAACCTCTTGACTTGAATTCAACAACGAACTTATCCTGTCGTTTTTTGAAGGTTGCTGTAATGTCCACCTGGCTGCATCTGCGCACACTTCCATATATTGGTGTATTAAACGTCTAATACTGTTTCATAATAGGCGAGACGCCACCATGCATGATTGTATTCACACCAATGTAATCATCCAATCATATTTCTTAAGGTGGGGGGGAAAAAAGCGATGTTCGACTACCTTGATCATTCTCGGCCAAAACATTCCTGACCGAGCTTCGCTGTGATATTAAGAACACTCCAGAATATTCTTTTGTTAACCCCTGTGTCGCACCTCTGCCCACACAAACCACACACCTTACCATGCTATCACAACAAGACCTAGAGAAACTATGTCAGACAACAGCATCCATGTTGAAACTCCCGATACCAGCCCACAGGACCTACACAGCACACACAGACACACACACACACACACACACACACACACACACACACACACACACACACACAAACATACATATAGTAGCGACAGGCAGAGCAGATCAAAACTACCAAGGAGGAAGAGGAGGGGAAAGACGAGGTTGTCCGAAACCATTGTGTCGACTTCAGGTGAAAAAACTCGATGACTCTGGGCTTCTGTTATCTCAGCTTCTGTTTCTCCTGACATGAAAAAGTGACGTAGCAACTAATCCAAAATCTCTCTCTCTCTCTCACTCGCCGACTTGCTCTCCCTCCCTCCCTGTATCTCCCTCTCTCTCCTTTTCTGCCTGCCTCTCAAACACACGCACTCTTTATTTTCATCTTGTTTCAACAGCAAAACTGCTATTACACTGCTACTACAAGCAAACAAATATACAGAGCAGAACCCACACAAATGCATATGTACGTGCCAATGCACGCACAGCCGTGCACATGCGCGTAGGATCACGCCATCCCTCTTTCTGAGTGTGACGCAGCACTTAATTCTCTGTGCTTTCATACAACTGTTGTGGAGACACAACGCAACTTCTTGATCAAGCTGAAACACACTTGCTAGCTGCCACACAAAGCAAGTGAGCATGAGCAGACTCCAGTTAAAGGGAACCCTACCACCATGGCTCCCTGTCCCCCACTCTGTGACGTTGCTGTGTCCCCATTTCCCCCATCCTCCCATATAATTGGGTCTCTCTCACTCTCCGATGCCCTCCACTCTGGCGCACTCCTCTCTGCTCTCGGCTAGAGACGCACCGGCTCCTCTGTCTGTGAGACTGAGCTGACTGAGCCTCCTCGATCACCTGACAAGCCACTGCTTTTAAAGGCACATCACCAGCATGTGTATCAGTTGCATAAGCACTCAGATTGTCTTTTGGCTCTTTTAAAAAAAAAAAAATACAGTCTAATGAGGGATACTATTTATCTCTGAATCTGCACCAAAGGGAATATTTACATGGTGCTCTGTTTACGTTGTGATGTGATGCTTTTGTAATACCCATATGTTAGTTACTACATTGATTTATGATGCAGAATACATGCTGTTCCTTATTCAATGTTACTACTTTTGACTTCCAGAGTGGAGCAAGCGTTTATACATACAAAAGAATTGTATACAGTGTGAGGGGATCGACTGTCACAATCACACTCACTACCATGTGTACTTCCTCTTTCAGTTCCTGGTGCTTCCTACCACAGCTCTGGCCTAGAGGAAACACAGAGAACAGTTGTATCCTCTGCTTCTGTTCAAATAATACTGTTATTCAGTTAAACATAACATGAATCTTGTAAAAAGGCAAGATAAAAAAGAAAAAAAAGAAAGTAGTATAGAAAATAGTATATTATCTATGCAAGCCAGGAATTTAGCGGTTCCTTTAAAATGACTGTGTTCCAGCTTTATAAATAGTCTGTTTTGTTAAGGTCAAACATTAGCTGAGTTTATTTATTTTTTTAAAGACATGAGTCTCTGCCATTTTTATCTGATTGTTTACATACCTTGATCAGATGATTCTTCATTTGTATAAAAATCAGACTGATGAAGCTGTGGGAAGATAAAAAGGAAGAAAAACATTGGAATGATTATGGTTGCAAAATGATGGGAATTTTCAAAGTTGGAAACTTTCCATGGGAATTAACGGGAATATATGGGAATTAACGGTAATAAACTGGATATTTTTAATATTGCTTCTTATAATACTGTTAGTCTATAATAGGGAACTTAAATGTAGTTGAAAAAACCCCTCTTGCAGCATAATCTTAGTTAAAACAACCTGATTTAATGCAACTTCAGTTGAATGTCCTCCCTATATTTGTCAATGACATGCACACACGCAGTAATCAGCATAGGCTACTACATACTTGCCAACATTTTGTTTTTAAAATACGGGAGTTTTTTTATTTTATTTTTTTCAATTTCCCATTAATTCCCATAATCTCCATTAATTCCCATCAAAGTTTCCAAACTGGAATGTTTCCAAAATTCCCCAGCTTAACTTTCCATGGAAAGTTTCTGGAAAGTTTCCAGAAATTTACTGGAAAATTGCAGCCCCTTTGCAACCCTAGGAATGATCCAAATTTGACTTATAACATGAATATGAGGCATGACAAATGTGGAACACTCCATTAGACAATAAACTTTGGCTGAAGTTCAAATCAGGAAACATGAACACTATGAATGGTTTCCCTACTATCAACATCCATAATTAGTCTGGGGAAAGGTCAATCCAGTGAAAAATAATGTTTGTTTCTGTTACGGTAGTTGGTCTTAGACGTGCCAAATTAGCCATTTTGTGTTAGAGTAGCTTCCGCTGCAATACTGCAAATAAGAGGAACAAGCTTGGTTCTGTTTCTTTTATGAGCTCGTCTGTTCTAAACAAGGCTGCGCCTATTAGGTTTGTCTGCATTGCTGAAGCATAAAGTCCCCTTTATGTGCTAAGTTGAAATAAAAGCTTTGTCTCAGTTAACAAAAGGTAAACAAAGTTCCCATTTGTGCCAACTTACCACTTCACCTAGTGGGTTCATAAATGATTCAGAGTTTTTTTTATTTATTTATTTTTTAAACTTGGAACAACACTTCCACAGGGGACAATGTGTATCCAAACATCATAGCTATTGGCTCGAACTCAAGGGAACGACAGTAAACTACGTTTTGAGAATATTTACTATGCTGCAGTGCTGACTCACTGACCACCTAAACCTTGTAGTTTACATGAGGCACACATGCACCATCCCTCTATTTTGATGTATTAAATGTTTCAGTATCCTCCAGTTACAGGTCTGGCTTTTCATGTGGCTGTACATGTTCTCCCCTAAAGCACTTGTAACTTGTGATGTCCTAATTCCCCACTGGAACCGGAGGATATGGAGCCCACAGCTTCACCTTACAAGACTGAGAAAGGAGAGAGCATCGGCAAAAGAATCAGCTTTCACCCTCGAGCTATATGGGAAATCTAAGGGATCTCAGGGATCAAGGCATGTTTGATGGTATTGATTTGAGGATTCAGGTCTATGTTCTCCTCTAGGATGAAGATGTCCTATTTTTGCACATTTGTCACACTTGACTGTTTCAGATCTTCAAACAAAATTGAAGATCATACAAAAATAACCTGAGTAAAGAAAAAAATTATCATTTAATTTATTAAATAAAAAAAGAAAATCCAACACCAATTTGCCCTGCGTGAAAATGTAATCGCCCACTTAGTTACTCATTCAACCAATGAACCAAATTCAATTGATAACTGGGTTCAAATAGACTAGACACAATCAGGCTTGATTACTGCCAGCCCTGGTGAATCTAAACATCACTAAAATAGCAATGTGAAGTTGGCTAAAAGGTCTAAACAAGCAGCAGAGTATGACGCGTGCGATCAAAAGAAATTCCAGGCGAGATGAGAAAGAAAGTCTATATCAAAGCCCTTTCTAAGGCTCTGGGACTCGGCCAGCGAACCACAGTGAGAGCCATTATCTCCAAATGGAGAAAACTTGGAACCGTGATGGATCTTCCCAGCAGTGACTGGCCTACAAAAAAAACCTTCAAGAGTACATTGACAGGAACAGGAAGTCACACAAGAACCTAGACAAACATCTAAGGAACTGCAGGCCTCGCTCGCCTCAGTTAATGTCAGCAATCATGATCCCGCCTTGACAAAATATCTGCGCAAAAATGGTACCAATGGGAGAGTTGCAAGGCGAAAACCACTGCTTACCAAGAGGAACATAAAGGCTTGTCTCGCATTTGCCAAAAAACACAGTGATGACCCGCAAGCATTTTGGGATAATGTTCTGTGGACCGATGCGTCCAAAGTAGAACTTTTTGGACGACATGGCTCCCGTTACATCTGGCGTAAAGCTAACAATGCATTGCACAATAAGAACATCATATCAAACATGGTGGTGGTAGTTTGATGGTACCGATCTGATACCAGTGTTTAATTAATAAGCTGTAAGGGGCTGGGATCACTCTTTTATGAGTAAGACAACATCAAGCTTGATTTAAACATTGCTTTCCTAGCTATCTGAGTCAGTATTGGCCCTAAAGCCGAAATTAGTATGGGATCGGTGCATCCCTATTTTGGCCGAGTCAAAGTCCTAACTTAACTGATATAGGTGTTGGATTATTTTTTTCCTTCAATAAATGATCATTAAAAAAACGGTATATTGTGTTGACTAAGGTTGCCTTTGTCTTATAAATAATTTTGTTTGAAGATCTGAAACAGTTAAGTATGACAGTTGGAAAAATAGAAGGAATCAGGAAGGGGAAAATACTTTTTCACAGCACTGTATGTGCATCCTATGCAAGATAAGTACAGTAACACTTAGGAATATGAATGCAAGTTGAGCACTTGGTTTGGTGCTCCATCTACGAAAATTGGATGAAAGATTTACATTTTAAAAAATGCATTGCTTTGCACACTATATAAAATAACTGGCACATTTAATGTGTATCTTATATTCAATTCTGTCATATGCCCGTGACAGTACTACTATATCCATATCCAATCACCACAGATATTCAAGTGTTGTTGATAACTTGGGAATTATTGCTTTTCCCAACATAATGCACCCTGCAGCCTCTAACGAGAATAGGTGGTTTTACTGTGATAGTGGTTTGTGCTTATGGTGACAGAGACACGCTACAGCTTTAAAAGATACATTCAAGTGCCGGTCCTTCCTGTCTGCTATTTATGCTTCTCATCCAGTGGGTAGTGTGTTAATTTTAGCTAAGTCATCTATCAGCCATGCCTGTTCCACTTCCTAAACCTTAATCTCTCCCTTTGAAAAGGTGCCTAGTCAGCTCCATTGACATTGTTTTTGGCTGTATTGGGAACAATGGGCATAGCTCCTAAATGCACCCACACGTACATTTAGGCAAGCTATAACCTTCTTAAAGTGTTTAATTGAAAGTAAACAGTGTAATCTTTTTTCTGGTATTACCTGGTTCAGTGGTTCTGCAGTTACCACTCAGAAGAATGCAAACAGGCTCTCTCTGGAGATGTCAGCCCGTGTTGCAGCATCATTCACTGTATGATGAAAAATAAGTCACTGAAAGCTTTATCGTCAGCTGGTCATGAGAAAATCCCACTACACTACCAAGTGAATTAAAATGTTTCCCCTAAGCTCAGCCGTTTCTGGCATCGCAGTGTTGGAGAAAGTCAGAGAAAAGTACATATTGTGTACATTATGTGACACTTTGATGCTGTGCAATTGTAATTTTGGTTGTATGACTTGCATGACTGCTGGCCACTGGCCCAACTAATATGGAACTGGCCAACTGTAATTCACCTATAACTTTTTGACAATGATTGATATAAACAGTGAGCTGCGGCACTGTTGTACCATTCGTCCTAGATGTTGCTGGCTGCAATTGCTGGGAAGTGTACTGGCTCTTACCTTTCACAAGAAGTTGAACGTAATACCTGCTTTATCTCTGTGAAAAGAGAAATAGCAATATTTATCTGGAAGGCAAGCAATATCAATTTTCAAAGCTAACGTTTATTGTTTTGTTCTATTCACCAATATATTTATGTCCTTAGAGGCCAGTCTATCACACTATTAACTAACAACATTTTCTCTTACAGTGCCACTGAAGCAGTCAGCAAATCAATCGGTCAACCGACTGCAGCGGGTTTGATGTTTTGATGTCAGGCCAAAGCACAACCGATGGATGTGCCAGTCCTCCTGTCAACAATGTTGACACAAAACACAAGATGAATATAAACATGCATTCCACTCGCTCTCGTGTAGTTACTGCTGTATTCACCCTCACTCTGTAGTGTTCACCTGTAATATTGGACTCATTCAAAGAACACTGTTTCTGATAACTTCGTGCTCTGTAAAAGATCTTAGCCTGCACAAATACACCACCCTGTGTTAAGTAAGAGTATTGCTTTTTGGAGGGTTTGTTTACATCAGGAATAAAAAGTGCGTATGACATAGAAACCTCTGGATGGATGGAGCTGAGTCAAGGCACTGGCACAGCAGGCACACGCACTTTGGCTTTACAATCAACACAAATTTGTCTTTAGAAAAAAATCAATAACATATGGTTTTTTTAAATAAACTTTTTGAAGGAAAATCTATTTCTGCAAATGAACAATGGGAAAAACAATATTAGATCATTTTTAACTTCAGGCCTATATGCAGCACAATGCTGTTAAATGAAGTGATAACTAGTTTTACATTCCTTTATGTTACAATTTAAATACAGTATCATCTGGAAATGGCACTACGCACAGTACAACACACTGGCAGGTTCAACAGTGCAACAACACAATCAAAGTCAGTGCACTATAATTTAAATTTCCTGAGAAAGTAGCTACAATATAGTTTTTCTTATGATTTTTTTTTTTTTTTGAGAGAACACTAGTTTAAAGAAATGTCCCTCCTCTGTAACTTTAAACTTAGCAACCTGCTACTTATTACTTTTGACATCAAGGGATCTAACAAGTTGAATCAATTATATTCCAAGTCTAACAGACCAACATTAATAACAACATCTACCACATAAATTAAATCATTACGCAGTACCACATGGATGCAAAGAGCACTCACTCCTGAGGTAAACTGAAGTGCGCAACATCCTCCTGCAGCAAGCATCCAGCACACCTCTCCATCCCACCCCGCTGCTCGGGCTCCGAAGAAAAATGAGGCACAAATCCCCCAGACATGTTTTATAAGGAAGCAGCTGAGAGCAAATGCCCTGCTTGTTTCCGGGTAACGTTGGAAACAACGCTGGAAACTGCGCACTACGTCGCAATAGGCTGATCAAATCATGGCCATGCGCATTTCTCACTCGCCTTTATAAAATACGTTTGAACAGTTTCAAAACAAATTATACAATTAAAAAAAATAAAGCGTGAAAATTGTAACATTATAGAAACATCATACGGTACAAGAACAACAGAAAACAAACGACGCACGTAACTAATACAGCCGACCGAGCACCATAGAAGCACTACTACACTACTAACCCATACACCTGAATCCATATACATGATGGTAACGTTATTTTATTCACTGGAGAAAATCACGTCATAGCTGATGTAAATAAACACTCTCTTGAAAAGGGCGATGACTTACCGACAGCGCCTCCTTCTTCGCAACAGGTCGTCCGTGCTGAAACTATTTCAAACTATTTCTACTCCGTCATTAGCTGTCATTAACTCACATTAACCTCCCATTATCGAATCCAGAGTGGACCCTTGCTCTAATGAAAAACACTGGCCATCGACATATTCACAGCAACACAAACAAGCCACGCCCACCAACACACACCCCCGTTTCCTGATTGGACGTCGCTTAGAAAGGCGTCAACAGGATCACGTGCTTTTGACGCAGGTTTACAAAGGGCGCACAGTCGAAACAAGAGGATCCACTTCTCTGTACTTCCGGTTTACGCTGAAATTCCGTTTCGTTCCTTCTTTTAGGAAGCGCATGTTGTAATAATAATTAAGGAAAACAAATGATGTCAAGCTCATACAAGTGATCTATCTATCTATCTCACCTGTATTCTTGAAAATTCGAATTACTTGCACTGTTATTGATCTTGCCTATAATAGCTCAATAACCTGCTAGATTACATTTCCTTTCAAATAAGTCAACCACAGGGAGATGAACAAAAAAGAGCAGTTGATTTTGTGGGCTTATGCTGTTTCCATCAACAGAAAAGTAAAATCTGTACTCGCTTAATGTGGAAGTGTATAGAGATAAAGGCCCATTTTAGACATGCTATTCCTGTGGTCAAAGACATGTTATTATTAAACATAAACAACTGCCTCCCCAATCCAAAAACTAGGTTGCGAAAACTCAAATTTGTCATCAGTCTGCAACTGCTCCATAGACAATAGATCAGCAAAGATGTTACAAATCAAACTGACAGAAGCCAGGGGCATTTTCTGAGTAGATGGGTACAATTCTAGCCTGACATCGTCATACCAAAGCCCGTCTATGGAAAGCCGTTCCAGTCCTTATTCAGCCCCATTGTACCTACTTTGGTTGCAGTTCCACCAGAGTTCCACTGGGGGTGATCGCGGTCCAGTGCTAAATGAATGGGACTCTATGGAGCTAGACGACTAAATTTGTCTCTTTCGCCCGATTGTCGTTGAGAAATCTCAGATTTGATTGTAGTTTTTGCAAGTTCAACATGGATTATAGGTCAAAAGTTGAATGAACGAGTACTTATGCCCTTTCGATTTGTTACAGGTTGAGTCGTTGTTGCCCATAACACGCTAGCATTCTGCTAATGAATGCTGATTGGTCAGTGAAGGACTGATTACGATCAGAGATCTCACTTGACAGCATCCGAAGCAGAACCAGAATGTCAGAGTGAATATTTCGACGTGGTCTTTAAAACCTTAGCAAACCTCTTTCTAGCACGCGTATTAACAGGGAGAGGCTAACCTGTCAGCTGTGTCGTCGATGCCTCGAGAGAAAAAAGAGCTTGCCGTAAAGCAGTATCTCTGGCCGTCCGATGTGTCGTCACTGACATTTTAAAAGGCTTTTTAGAACAAAAAAGCCACTTTAAAAAAAATCTAACACCCAGCAGTGTGTATTTTCTTAGCCTCCCCTTTCGAATGCAACATTCAAATTACTAGACAAAAAATGATATCCTGAGAAAAGTGGATTTTGAGAGTATAGCTCCATAGAGTCCCATTCATTCTGCACTGGCCTGTGAGTGCCCCCTATATGGAACTCTGGTGGAACTGCAACCAGTTTAGAAGCCGGAAGTAACGAGAGAGTGGAACTTCTTCCCATATTAGAAATTCTTTGGTCATACTCAGATTCTAGTCAGAATGCAAACTTCCCGACCTCGAATGTTGTGGGCGGGGCTACATTTGGCTGGCATCCAGGCTAGTACAATTCCAGAACTGAGAATACAATAGAATAAAGCTCATTTGGGTATAAAAAACAGAAAACAAACATTCTGTGGGTAAAGGCTTGGGCGATCTCAGAAACATTATGTCATCACCTTTTCCAGCTGAAACCTGCCCACTTCAGAACACCAATAAAAGCAAGGACAAAAACACAAATAGCCTACAGAAATGTCTAATTTGAAATAGCCCACACAGTTCTAACTTTGGCAGAAAATGGTGTCTTCACGTAGGACCCCATAGAGAGAAGCTGATGGAGAACAGAATCCTATGTAATTGGAATTTGTACCCCAGCAGCTAACAGCAGGGGTATACCCACCTACAGGACTACTAACATGGAAAACAATCTCACGTGTACTAAATGTCTGTAACTGGAAATGTATCCTCTTAAGCCATTATGTACCCTTCATTTAGCTTTGGGCACATAAAATAATAGTGATTGTGATTTCCTAACTTAATTATTTCTTTCCTAATACAGTCGCTCTTAATGTATGGTGTACATAGTATTTAGTAATTTCACAGCTTCATTTTGTACACAGTAGATTCTCATAATATGTATAGTATTCTAGTTTTTAAAGGTTACTACATTTACTTTGGATCTGTTCTTTTGTTTTTGTTGCTGTGACTATTCTGTTTCCCTGCATGTGCTCAATTGAGTTTATCTCATCTTTTTTCTGATCTTCCTTTACTTACATTTTATTTCATCACTGGCTATTTTCAATTGCACATAATAAAATACACTAAACTTTATTCATATAGCACTTTAAAAATAAAATCTGTGGTTGGGATACGTAAATCATGCTACTTATTATACAAATTGTTTTCAGTTTGCTGTTTTTAGTTTGCCTCTAGTTTGGCCCTAAGGCCACAGTAGGGGGCATCCTAACCCAACAATCATATTCAAACTTCACTTTCCTCTGTATGCGTCACTCCATCTAAGGTTTGATTATTTCAACGTGGGCTGATGTGAATCATTTGCAGAATGTTGTGTGTGTGCTCATTTCAAAGTGTATACATTTTTAATAAACATTTCAGTTTCAGTATTGAGAGGCTACTATCACTTTTTTTTAAATCAACCTGATAATTTATATTATATAATGTACTAAGTCAGCTTTAGTAAATTATCATTAGTATACAATCAACTGCATGGTCTACAGTTTACTACAGGGTGTGATGTGTGGACAGTTGCATCACTGGAAAAAAAAAAGAGACAATGCCTTCCAGATTGTTTCCAGCAGATGTTGGTAATAGACAACGACAGCAAGGAGCAACGTGCAGGAAACAGACGGGATATCAATTTAAGTTTCCGTTGTTGTTTGCCATTTAGGTGTCTATGGAAACAAAATATTTAATTTGAGCTTTTCAATTTCCACGTTAGAATAAAAAAACATTCATTAGAATATTCATTTCTTTGATAATACAGCCCTTAATCCCTTAGTCCCTTAATTTTAACAGTGATTTTTGTCATTTTAGACAGTCCAGAAAGACTCCTTATAAAAAAAAACATAATATAAAGTGTTGCCTCATACCACACATGACAATAGACTGCAGTTTATTAACAACAAACAAGTTTTGTGGTGACTTTTTATAAGGGTTGAAAGTGTCATTACATAAGCATCAATTAAAAACCCACTGGCCTTTGACACATCTGTCTGATAGTTACAAGTAGGATGTGTCTGGTCACTCCCTCATGCGTCAGTGGGGCCCCATATTTGTCTTACAGTGGACCCCTCCCTTAATGTGGATCCCAGCTTTGAAATTGCATAGTACATTTCCCATGATGCATGCTTTTATTTTTTTTTCAAAGTATGTGAAAGTACATTACATTTCTCACCAGATGTTAAGCATTTTGGATTTTGAGAGAATGTCTATGTGAGTCTGGGTGGATGCATACTGTTGTGTTCATGCAAGGGTGTTGTTGCACAAGAAAAAAAAGCCTTTCACTGCTGCCAAAGTGTCAAAAACATAAATCATTTCATCAAGTTCAAGTGGAGTGCACTTCTGAAACTTCCTCTTCCTCTGAAACTCTTCATAACTGTATTGGTTCGTTTATGAATTAGTCGATTGGTTGGTTCATTAAGTCTTAAAAACCTAAAACAGGCGAAACAGCTAGAGTTGTGTTAATTGATTCCAGGTCAGCATTTTGAACACAGATCTTGGAAGGGATATTTTGTTAGCATGTGTGCTGATTCAGATATTTATCCCTGTTTGACCTTCCTGCTTTGATACCGTGTGTATTTCAGCCTGTGTAGAATCACACAGTCATTTGTTTAGCTATTTCACAGACCACTAAGTGATTAAATTGTCCACCGTAATTAATTCTGACAACTGTTTTGTTTACTCTTCTCTACAGTAACAGTATCCTTACAGATGTATGTAGTATAACTTTCTTTCCAGGCTAAGATCTGAGCATGCAGCCAGTTATCCAGTCACTCAGCTCTATCTGATGATATTTAAGACTGCATTAAGCTATTATATTAGCACTTATCTTTACTAAGTATTTGTGGACGTCTGGAGACTAAGGACGGCCACACACTGGCTGCGTGGCGTGAGCGTGGCGTTTCTGTTGCATGTCAGCTGCGTGGCGGCTGTGTTGATTTTTCTGTCTTTGCACACCAGAAACGTGTCTGACGCGGCGCTGCTGCTGCTAGCCTTGTCTGTACACATGTATGTTTCCCATTGATTTACTGCACTCAAGCAGTATACTTCATGTTAAACATAAATATATACAATATATAAAGACAACGTCGGCAGTATTGACAGCAAAATAGGCTACAGAATATTTTGTTCTGTATTGACAGGTGCAATATTTGAAAATCGATATTTATTATTATTTTTTTAAATAACATTTATATCTGCATTTATGACAAAACCTAGAGACTTTCAAACATCAACAGGTCATTTAATAAATGTATTTGTGTCAAAATGACAAACATCTTTTCCTATTCTATTTTGCCTGGAAATGCTTCCAACACGATTGCGTGTCGTGTGAAAAATAGGCGTCGGTCCTATTTCTAGCATGCATGCGTTTTCGGCGCGGCTCGAGCTGCACCTGAGACGTGCGTGTCACGCAGGCAGTGTGAAAAATCAAACCTGTTAACATGGGAACCGAAATAAAAATGGACACGCCACGCAGCTGACACGCTCACACCACGCAGCCAGTGTGTGGCCTCTATAAATGTGCTACCTCTTCATTTTTAGTGGCTGTAAACCACATTTTGTTTATGTAAATGATGTAGCACACTACTTGTATAAAAGTAGGAAAAACACAGGTGAAACTAATATTATTAACAATGGCTCAGTTCCATCAAGTGTCCCAGTGAAAGGGACAGTGAGCCAGCACGCACAATAGACCTTTTTCACGGCAGACATGTTGACATGTCATAGTAGGAAAAGCACAGGTGTATTCTAAACCATTAATGATGGCTGCATTCCACTTAGGAGAGGCCCTGGTGTTGTGCATGCCGACTCACTGAAATAGCTTATGGAATTGAGCCATTGTTAAAGATCCAGTGTGTAACGTGTTTAGTTGTTCATTATCAAAATCTGTGTTGCCCGCTCACAAACTTGTCCTTTTTCATGAATATTTACCACCACCATCAATTCCAAGTATTCCTTTTGGCTTGAAATTTTACAGTTGCGTTTGCATGAAGTGGGGTGGACGCTCCATATTCATGCGCCATCTTGAAATACGTTAGCCGGTAAGGGACATACAGGACATACTGCCATAGACAGTATATAAACTGGACCAACAGATCCCGATGCTCTGGACGGAGACCAGTGAAGGATAATAGAAGCACTTTTCCGGTGAGCGCTGAGCGTTACTGCGCAGCCTCCAACTGAGAGAGACGACGTAAATGTGACGTGAGCAACCTGTCTGAAAGTTGGAAGTCTTCTGGTAGCTGTGCCAAGAGAAATCTCAATCATTCAGAATCTTGCAAAGACGGAGAGCGTAGGTATATGTAAGGAGATAACAGGTCAGGGGCCTCGACGGACCAGACCCGGGCAGCAGACGCTGGCACTGGGGACGTGGAATGTCACCTCTTTGTGGGGGAAGGAGCCGGAACTTGTGCGGGAGGTGGAGCGCTACCGGTTAGATCTGGTGGGGCTTACCTCTACGCACAGTCTCGGTTCTGGAACCATACTCCTGGATAGGGGTTGGACTCTTTTCTTCTCCGGAGTTGCCCAGGGTGTGAGGCGCCGGGCGGTTGTGGGGATACTCACAAGCCCCCAGCTGAGCGCCGCTACATTGGAGTTTAACCCGGTGGACGAGAGGGTCGCCTCCCTACGCCTGCGGGTTGTGGGGGGGAAAACTCTGACTGTTGTTTGTGCATATGCACCAAACAAGAGTTCGGAGTATTCGGCCTTCTTGGAGACCTTGAGTGGAGTCCTGCATGGGGCTCCAGTGGGGGACCCCATAGTTCTGCTGGGGGACTTCAACGCGCACGTGGGCAATGATGGAGACACATGGAGAGGCGTGATTGGGAGGAACGGCCTCCCTGATCTAAACCAGAGTGGTTGTTTGTTGTTGGACTTCTGTGCTAGTCATGGATTGTATATACACTGTATATGCCCAGGGAGATGGAAATTAGCAATTCAAATTATAAAGGTTGGTGTCTCCCCTTTAGTCTACATAACATGTCGTATCATGTTACCACTTTATGTACAACTGTTCATTTATCATACCGACTGAAACTCAACTTCTAATAAGTCAGAAGACAAATACACCAAAAAAATATGAACTAAATACTAAATTGGGAAGTGAAAAGAGAAGAGAAACGGGTATATTTCTCTACCCCGCCTCTGCCTGCTGCGCTGTGTGTCTGTGTGTGTGTGTGTGTGTGTGTGTGTGTGTGTGTGTGTGAGAGAAGCTGCAGAAGACACAAGTCAATAGAAGAACACAGATTGAGAAACGCCCTTTGTCGCGTGGTTATGACACAATCGTTAGCCTATTTTTACAAAAATGTCTACTACGGAGCCATAACGTGAGATACAAGGTAATGGAGCCTTTTATACATTGTTGTAAAACAATGGACAAAAAACGTTTTTAACTGCTTCAGATGTAAAGTTATTCGCTGTCAAAGTGACGTCAAAATGAATGGCAGTCAATAGAATGCTAACGTCGGGTGATCGTTTAGTAGCATCAAAATGGCGCCATAAGAGGTTTGAGTTCTGAAGCGAAGCTTACCCCCTTGTATACTGCTCCGCATTTCGTGTTTTCGCTGTCACACGATAAACTCACAGGTGCTGCTAATGCTGCTAATGGGTATCGTCACTTCCCGGCCCCGGCAAGTTTGAAGAAGGAAACATGGAGGACCACACGCATTCAAAATCCAAATTTCAGGAACAGGAGTCTTCTTCTTCTTCGCCCAGAAAAAGAAAAAGGATATTGAAAAGAGCAAGAGACCGGCTTTTTGAAGCGTGAAGGCTACCGTAGCTGTAATACATACTTTGAACTGCGTGGTGCGAGAGAGTTGATTGTGATATATGATCTCAACACTAGATGGAAGAAATTCCTACACATTGGACCTTTAAGGTTATCAATTTCAGCTGTGCTTTTCCTACTATGACAAGTCAAAATGTCTGCTGTGAAACCTGGAACTAGCTCACCTAAATGGAATGCAGTCTATATTAATGTAATCAATTACACATGCGCATTTCCTACTATGACAAACCAAAATGTCTGTAGTGAAAAAGGTCAATTAACCATAAAGTTGATCACCCAACTCTGCAGTTCCCCTCAGCTCTACTGAGTGTTTAGAATCTTTCAGCTCATTGTTCTGGTTTTATTTCTGCAACTTTACTGTTTTCAAGCCACAGCAGGCAACAAAAAAACTACCCTAAACCCAACGTACGCTACCTACCCACCAGCACCAAATGGCAGACAAAGTTAGCTGGTGAACATAGTGGAGCACCGTGGAGCTCTTAGCAGTGCCATGCTTCTCATGTATTAGCATACATTTACGTCACAGAGGTAACCATCAGTAATTAGCAATGTTTGAAAACTCCAGAAAGGCCGTTTAAAAGCATTTACCGCTGTTTTGACGGTATTTTCTGAATTCATAAAAGACTCCAACCACTGGGATAAAACCATACCGCCCGCTGCAAAGTAAAATAGATGTTTAACGTTAACCTGTTTTCAAAGTGGCGACTCAGTTTGGCTACCTATCCAGGTGCATGGTAGGCTATCTGACTGGCTGCCGTCTTTGTTTTGATTGGCAAACAGAGGCGCAAGTCGGGAAACCGTTAAAAAGGGTTTTCATCATTCAGCGGACGGTTTTATTTTTTTCCCCCATAAAGATTGTTAGAAGAGTCTTGGAATTATGGAAATAGATTGTTTTTTTTAATAACATGTTTTTCAAATATCACCAGTTAGTCTAATTATCTTTTAGAGACCGATTGGGTAACCTATTTTAATATTTCCATCAAAAGTTAGTCGAGGCCAAAAGCAGAGCTAAAAGAAGAGACAATATTGGACTTACATATTCACCAGGTAGCCAGACCCCATACTTCAAACGAATGCTAATGTTGCTCCATATCTGCTGGATGTGCCAACAGGCGACTGTTGGCTAATGATGGCTAAAGATTGCCATATCAAATTAAAGATATGTTTTGTTTACAGCTTGTTTCTGTTGCCCACAAGTGGTCACAATTAGCTACTGCACGTTTAAGCCATCACTATTTTAGATATGATAAAAAAATATATTTTTGCTTCACTGATTTAAATATTATACTGCTTAACCTGGTAGAGGCTTTCTTCCTTTTCCAGCATGGATTGACAAACAAAATAAGAATGTCAAGACTTCCCAGCATGTGGACCTTTGTATCTATCTTGCTCTGGTAATAATGCCCATAAAAACACTGTATATAATGTCAACAGAGATTCTTTTGCCTAAGCTTCAAAGAGGTCATGTTGTCTTCACAGTTTTCCAGTCAGTATCAGCACCATACGTGATGTTCCAGAGAGGAAAGAAGTTGGTGAACATTCCTTATTATATATTTCCCTGCTGGAGCAGGAAACTCAGCAAGATGAGATGAGGAGTTTTACAATTGTAGGTTTCAAACACATTTTAATGCAAGATCAAACAATTGATGGACTCCTTTGCTTAAACTGCCTTCTGGCATTCCTGTAAACTTTTCATGAACCTGAAGGTTGATCAGCTTTTCATTTTCATCACAGGCTCACCCTGCAGACCCCACATCTTGACCTCAGGGTCCCGCTAATTCTCTTGTGTGCTCGCCTTTACCTCCCACCCTTCCATTCCACCCAATATTATCTTACCATCAATGAGTTTAGAAGGGGCATGCTTTGGCACGGAGAAGGAAAACATGACGTATATGGCAGCTGTAACTGCGCTGAGGGGGGAGCCACCCCACAATAAAAACAACCGGCTGAGGTCTATTCGTAATCCCAGATTCCACTGCACATACACCACTCTTGGCTGGATGGAGGGATAGAGGGGTGGAGGAACTGAGAGCTGGATGGGATGAAGGATGGGAGGGGAGCATGCTGGAGCTGGGGGACTTGTGTGACATAGAAGGAAAGCTGTGGAAGAGAATATTTGGAGTGATATACTGTGGGGGTACAGGGGCCGATGGGTGGAAAATATAAAGGGTCAGGTCACCCAGATTACAAATAAAAAAATTGTATTCACTTACTTCTGGTATCTGGCCAGATATATTGCATTGGTTTCATTTGTTCCACCACAAACCTCAATATAACAGAGTTTAATGGAGTTCCATTGAAAAATGTTCACAACAAGGTCGCTCCATAATACAGTATAATGGCCTTGTTGTGAATAGATAAAAAGATGTTGCTGTTGCTTTTTGAAATGCTGTGAGCAGCACAAAGCAAAATCCATTCATCGGGGCATTTTAGTTTAGTTTATTTTGAACATGTTAAAAAAAGAAGAAGAAAATAAATAAGATCATGTACATTTCAGTACAGGCAAGAAAACCAACAAAGACAAAATCCTCAGCAAACATTTATTTCAAAAATATAGTAAATGATTCAAAAGAGACGTGAACTCAATATTCTCACACGGGTGGAATCTGTTGGTGTGTCAAATATCTTGGCTTTCACCTCACAGAGTTCAAGTTCACATAGGTTACAAATAACAGAGATGTCTCAGTGTACATACATACAGCAATGCTCACGTCCACTGGGATTTACACCTCTTAAATTTGCACCGCGCAGCAGTTGTTGCAGTCTCAGATTGTAGATGATCACATTTAACCCAATATATCTTTCTATGGTGTGTGCTTTTTGTTATGGTTTTACAGTTGTGGCATATTGTGACAACAGGACTGTTCTACAGCACTGCTCAATGGCCTCAAGGAAATATTTTCTTTGTAGGGTGCAGAAGAGGACAGGGCAGGGCAGGAATGCACATGGAGCTCGATCTTGTGATGAAAGATGCGCGAGTGGATAGGAAATAAACAAGTCACACTGTCACACACAGTGCATGGCGACAGATAATGAATTAGAAATACGTATATGAACATGATGATGGATGGTGTGTAGATTATGGACTGTAATGGTGCTCATGAACATGTCCTGTGGCATTTAGAAAAGACAGCTGGTTGATGTTTTTGCTGCCCCACCCAAACGGTGAAAGACATAACAGTGTGAAGTGATGTCATTACTACCGCTTATGCAAACCAGCTGTGTGACCTTATGGGCTGCATGGGATTTAAATTCAATGTGTGATAGAACACAGATGTATGTGGGTGCATGTGCACATGTTTCTGTAGTTAACACCCCCATTGCTCTTCCCACTCACTCTTAGAGGCATGACATGACAACATGATTTCGTAAAAAAGTTACTCATCCTTCGCTTTTTATTTTTTGATATTTAATCCAATTATTAACTATAGGGTGCTAGTAGAATGAAACCGTCACATTGGAATGTTAGCAATGAAAAGATACAAAATGGATCGAAAAGGAGAAAACAACGCAAAGCATCCCATTTATATAGCCAAATATTTTTGCTTTGTGCCAGGTCGACTACAGGATATTGCAGTTTCCTTTTGTATTCGATCTTAGGTATGTCAGTTAAAAAAAAAGAAAAAAAAATCACAGATTTGGGGTGCCACAGAACTACATATTTTATTACACCATAAGATATGAAATGAAATTCTTTGGCACATAAAAAGGTGTTGGTACACAAAATAAAAACAAGACAAAGTAAGTCATCATACTATATACACTGCACAATAGAATACGGATAGAAAAAATAGCATACACAGGATATTAAAAAGAGAGTAACACTGATAAAGTAACAGTTGACAGTACGAGGCTCGGCGCCGAGGCCTTTAGGAGTCTGTTGGTTGGTTGGATGATTTTCAGCAGTGACTATAAATCCACTGTAAAGAGGCCTGTTGGCTTTGATTTCAATACAGTTTGCAGTGATAGATTGGAGAATGCCAACCCCTTTTCAAGAAAATGGTGTGATAAAAAAACTTTAGTACTTTGTCTCACCATGGGGAATCTCGGTGGACCAACTCATTTTACAAAATTGTACACTGGCTAATGTCACATGCACATTCGGACTGCTCATTCACTCACATACTTGATTAAAATCAACCACTTGTTATAAACATACGTACATACAGTTAGCAAAGGAAGCTTAGAGGCATGTATGGGTATACCTACAGCTGATTACACAGTACAGATGCAAGTATATGTTAACAGACACACACACACGCAGGATTTGAAAGCAGCACACACATTCGCACTCTGATCAATAACTCAATAAGACGAACAAGATGAGAGCCCAATGGATTTTCTCTCTGAGTTTGTATACAGATTTAAAAGGCAGAGTGATTTATTTCCTCTCTGTCTGTCATGGCTTTACAATAAACTAAAGAACAATTTCATTGATGTGCTTATGCTGGATTTACTAGTGGCGGGTTGCTTGGAGCTTTGAACCTGATGACATGCAGAGACCCTTGCTGTGTGTTGACAACATATGGCTGTGACTCCAGAGGCTGCAGTCATCATGAGAACCAGCTGGTGATTAATGCTAAAATACACTCTCCTCCCACCCAGAGCTGCCCATCTCCTGTCTCTCGTCTCCAGCCTGACTGCCGTCAACAACTCAGGGACTGAGCCTTTGTCATCACCAACATCACTGCCATCATCGTCAGACTAGTTTTCCTGATGTTTATTGCGGCACATAGCCAAAGAGAAGGAGGCAAGGGTACTATAACAAGAGGAGCGTTGATGTAGGAAATAGTTCTAGTCCCTGATGTCCACTTTGCCGTGGACTCTCTGTGGTTAGGAGGCAGGAGTGGATGCAGAAGGGGGTGGGGGGGCGGGTTTTGTTTGCATAGGCCTGTGTGTGTGTGTTTGTGGGGGTAGTTCCTGGGCTGCAATTATGTGTGGACTATTTTACAGCTCGGTGTCGGCTGTCTTGGTGGTGGAGTGGCCGTTGGTGGGAGGAGGAGGCTGGGTCTTGGCTTCCTCTGGGGACTCTCCGTTTACGCTGGGTTTCTCCGGAGTTTCCGGAGGGGGGTTGAGGGGGGCCACAGATACAAGAGTGTTCCCCTGGTTTTCCTGATCTGCTGGATAGGCCTCCTCCGCCTGCAAATGAAGCACAAATAAACAACTCATCATGGGACGGCTAGATAGAACATTTCAACAACAGCTGGGTGTCAGGGTACTTATTGCTTTAAGGAAGAGTGCACACTCTGCAGCTGCCCCCTCTTTTCTATGAACGTGTACATTGGACTTATAGTGCTGTATAAGTATAGTTATAAGCACTCATGAAATTTTTTTTTTTTTAACAATAATCATAACACATTATAATGCATTTTATAATGACTTCTAAGGTCAAGTACTATTATACTTTATAATTGCTGGTGTCTATAATGTCTATAATGCACTATAAACATACTTACAATGCGCTATCATGTTGCGTATTGTGTTACCAACAGGTTAACTGTGCTGATGTGTTATGCAGGGGTAAAAAATAAATCCTATGTGTGATGATGATTTGATGATCAGACACAGTTCTGTCATGCATATGAAGACACACAAGTACACAGATGCATCCACTAACCCCCACACCCTTCCACTACCAAACACACACACACAAACACATCCTCTAATGTGGTCTCTATTATGTGATCCTGCGAGTAGTACAGAGAAACAGCTGTGTCTGGCTAGTAGATGAAATGGTGAGCTCTGCAGATGAATAAGGCAGCAGAGAGCAGGGTGTGGGTATTTGGATAACGCAAACTCACTCATTCTCTGCGTATTCCCTCTGATAGCTGGCCAGCAACGTTCCCTAATTAAAAGATTGGCGGCAATGGATTCCAATTGGAAGGAAATAGTGCTGTTGTGATTTCAAATGCAGTGTAAAAGATGAAACATTGCTTGAGAAGAACGATGCATAGTGTTACTGAATCTATACTGAGGGATGTGACGGCAAAAACCTGCAAAGCACATTTTCAAAAATTGACATATATACGATAAAACACCCCTACAGGTCACTGTGCGAAGTCGCTCGGATCAGTGTTAAAAATTAGGAGAAAGAAACATTTCCAGTGAACAAGTTAGAATCATTGCAAACGTGATCAAACAAACGTTATGCAGGATCTGCAGAGGGAAAGGCAAAATCTATGCAATGATTTTCTATTTATGGGCTCTGTGCTGAATAATGCACCACTGAAAGGCAACTCCCGTAGAGACTGCATGAACGCGTAAACCAGAAAGCAAGTAAATAAGGTCCACAGTGGAAAAATACAGTGCCCTATGTTGTAGATTTATTCAGAAAAATGTGCTCACCAGCCTCACTCCCTTGGTGTCTGACCTGCGTGGGCATTTGAGGTAACCTACAACGATTGCGAGGGCGGCAAGCAGACCACTGACCAGGATTCCCACAAAGACAGAGGAGCCTGATGATGATGGGGTCTCAGTCTTTGTCACACCCAGCTGCAAACAGGTTAAAGAGATAGGGATTTGGTCAAAAGAAGTATGTGTGTGGATTTGAAACCATGCAAAATCAATCGTCTGTTGATGGACACTATTCTCCCACAATGCAATGCACAAAAGAAATGGAGGAGCTGCTCACAGCCGCAACAAAAAGCATTAAATCTTAAGAAAGATACTTTTTTTTTTCTTTCCAAAGTTGCCGTAACATGTATTCATAATTTCCTGTTAACATGGTAAAGTATGTTGTTGTTTTTGTATATCAACTACTAAAAAACTGTATACTATGACGAATATTTGATGCATACTATATAGAATTAGAATGTAGAGCTGGGCCATATGGAGAAAATCAAATATCACGATATCTTTGACCAAATACCATATCGATATTACGGCGATATTGTAGTGGTCGATTATCGCCGTAATATCGATTGCTTTCACAAAACACTTACACAATGAGATTTTTGAAGAAAAATTCATCAGTAATGTGGATATAATGACTAAGTGGGTAAAGGCAAATAATAAAACAGCTAGAACAGTCTGGTAAGTTCAGAAAATGACATCACTTAACTGTAATGCAGCCTTTAAAACCAGGAAAAGACAACACTTGTGTCATATCACGATATTACAATATCCAAAATTGAATAGGATATCTAGTCTCATTTATCAATATCATATCGATATATTGCCCAGCCCTAACAGAAGTATGGATTTAGGACATCATTTCAATTTTAAACTTAATTTCAGTTGCAGGCCTTGTAGTAAAGACATTTTGGTTATTTTACCTCTACACCATCATACTCAAGCTGGTAGCATCTAGTACTCTTACCTTGTCTTTCAAATGTTCACTCTCGAGTGTTCTAGCCAAAGACGCCAATGGAGCTGCAGGGGAAGTGAATATTAGAAATATATCAGTACTTAATTAATCAGGTTTATGTTGTATTTTCTGCAACATAATAGCACAATAATGTATGATAGTGTCACAAATAAATGAAAATTGTGCATGTACAAGTTATTCTATTTTGAAGGACACCTTTAATACCCACCATCATCACTGGTCACAAGCATAGTGTTGCTTTCTTGGAAGATTTTTAGATTACACTTTTCCCCGGAGCACCAGCCTGCAGGGTTCTCCGTTAAAATGCGTTTAGATGCTTCCTATAAGAAAGGATTTCTGTGTCAGTGCAGTACTAATTCACAATAGCTGTCTGAAAAAAACTCAAGAGGATTAATGCAGACTCTAAACTTAGTTTGAACCATTTTGTGCAGAAGGTTTCATGAAATCATGCCTCTCAAAGTGCATCACATAGTATGATATAAAATAATATTTATAGTAGTCAACAGTGTATATTTGTGATTGGGGCAAATTAAGCATGAACTTAGCTCAAAACTTGCAAAAGCCTGAACAAATTTCACATTTTCGGTGTAGCTTCCTACATACCCAGATTATAGACATTGTTGTTGTGGTTATGGATATTTCTGTTGGGGTTGTTTATATTTCTGTTGCCTGTTTGTATATTTCTGTTGCTGTTTCCTGTTTTGTATTTTGATTGATGTGTTCCTGTATGTTTCCGTTTTCTGTTCTATTTTGAAGTTCCTGGGTGTTTCTTAATCTCAAGAATGCAAAGAACAGACTTGTGTTCTTGGGGGGAACGTTCTTGCTGGTTGTTCTTGGAAGATGCAAGTTCACAAGCACAGAAAACGCTGTTAACAGTTTGAGACGATGCGTTCTTCCTGTTATTGCTCAACACCCCCAGCACAGAGGTTACTTGCAGGGCTCCAAAATAACAGCTAGAAATAAAAACCACAACAATATAACCACTTTGTATTAAAACAATCTCCGGACAAGAAAACCTCATAATGCTACAACTATTGCAATAATATTGAAAAATAAAACTTATTGAGCTTTAATTTTATTGTTTATGGTTTAGCTCAAACACCCCTTACTTTTTCAAAAGAGTGGAACGCAATCCCTACTATTATTAGTGTATAAGTTTAAGTCAGTTTAAATGAAAAAAAGAAGTAGGCCTATGCACTGGTGTGTCCTAGGTGTCCCTATTAGTGTTATGTGGAATTATCATTTCTATATTATTGTAGTGCACAACAGATGGAAATTAGCAATTACAATTATAAAGGTTGGTGTCTCCCCTTTAGTCTACATAACATGTCATAGCATGTTACCACTTTATGTACAACTGTTCATTTATCATACAGACTGAAACTCAACTTCTAATAAATCAGAAAACAAATACACCAAAAAAATATGAACTAAATACTAAATCTAATGTATAGCCTATGGCATAATTTAAACAAGTCTCCCGAAGAGAAACGGGTATCTCTCTCCCCCGCCGTGTGTGTGTGTGTGCGTGCGTGCGTGTGCGCGCGTGCTGTGCTGTGCTGTGCTTGTGGAGTTTAACTCCGAAAAGGCAGTTAACCACAGGTTCCCGTTAATCTTATGATGGACATGTGTTGTGATATTTAAACAAACGATCAGTCAACGGCGAAATAAAAGCCTCTTATTTACGAGACCGGTCTGAAAGACCTCCGGCTTACAGCGGGGTCTCCGAGCGTGACCATCCGAGCGACGAGCTAGCGGCCCCGGCAGGCTTAAGCTGGCTGCCGCATCACTTCATGGAGCTCCTCAACTCCGAAAACTTTGGAGCAAATTATCAATTCGGCAAAGATTTTCGCAAGACTGCCTATATTCGAAATCTAAACCGTTCATTTCTCGCCTAAAACGTTCTCAGAAGTGAATTTAGTGATGAATAAGATGTTAAATTGATGTACAATTGTTAAAATCGTTTTTGGTCTGTCTAGGTACCGGAACCCCGACCCTCACTGAATGCCGAAATGAATGTTGGGATACGGGCGATGCCAAGTTCATACAAGTTACCAACGCATCCTCGGTAAAATGGGCGTGTCAAGAACATTTCCGGGAATCTTAACTGTTTTTGGTGAAATGCGAACTTGTGTATTGGGACAGTACTTTGGCAATATGAGATGACGTTTCACAGGGACACAAGAACACAAGTCAATAGAAGAACACAGATTGAGGAACGCCCCCTGTTTTCTCCCTTGTGTTGTCTAGTCTTACTTCCTGTCTTGTGTTTTCCCGCCTGTGTGATTGTCTGATGTGCTCCACCTGTTCCCCAGGCCTGGTATCACCTGTCCCGTGTTTGCTCGTTACCTAGTGTATTTAGCCTCTGTGTTCCCTTTGTCTCTTATCAGATTGTTTTGTGTTTTTGCCCTGTCAGTTTGTGTTTGTTGCTGTCGGTGTGTATTATCTCCCTGTGTCAGTCACGTCAAGGTCTGTACTCCTGGTTTTCCTTTCATCTCTGTTTATTGGTTTTGAGCTACTTTTGGTTTTTGGTTTTCCTGTCCTTGTGTTTTGTATTTTTCGGAAGGAAGTTTTTGCCCAGGCTGTTGGGACTCTCTCTGTTGGCATTGCCCTTGTTATTTGGTAAAATAAACCCTGAGCTCAAACCTTCACCTGCCTTCCTACCTCATCTCTGCATTTTGGTCCACAATTCCCTGCTCCTCACAACCATTGTATCTCTTTTGGATGATCATTGGGGCCAACAATCCAATGTATGTTACTGAATTTTCCCTGTTGACCATCAGCGCATGCAGGCCTTTGTGTGAGTCGTGGAGACAAAATGCAGTTGGATAGAAAATGTGCTGACCACACCTTTTTTTTCCCCACCTTTAACCCTGAACTATGATATCACCTCATTGCACAACTTTAAAGCTTTGCGACTTGGGAGCATGCTTCCCTTTCTGTAATGTGATCCAGACGAGCTCTCAGTGTTCCCAGAAGACCACTGTGAGCAAACCCTGAATCCTCAGTTAGGTGGGAGTGGGCCCACAGCTGGACTCTGCTGAAACACCCAGATCTTTGAGGCACGGAGGAAGGAACTCTGGAGGGAGGAACTTTAATGGCTAAATCATGGAATGATTTGAACCCATTCTCTTCTCCATCTGTCTATTGTCACTTGTGACCCATCACAACTTCCTGCACCGCGTGGCTGGAACAGTTCCAGATGAGTTACGAGTAGTTTTGCATTACACACACACACACACACACACACACACACTTTCATTTGATACTGAAATAATGTGTGAGTTAAATACTGCCTTTTCTAGTGACCGATTATGACTTTGGGATTTAGAGAGAGGTTTGAAAAAGACCTTTGCTTATTTTCAACTAATTCATGTGATGAATAAGATGTTAAATTGATGTACAATTGTTAAAATCGTTTTTGGTCTGTCTAGGTACCGGAACCCCGACCCTCACTGAATGCCGAAATGAATGTTGGGATACGGGCGATGCCAAGTTCATACAAGTTACCAACGCATCCTCGGTAAAATGGGCGTGTCAAGAACATTTCCGGGAATCTTAACTGTTTTTGGTGAAATGCGAACTTGTGTATTGGGACAGTACTTTGGCAATATGAGATGACGTTTCACAGGGACACAAGAACACAAGTCAATAGAAGAACACAGATTGAGGAACGCCCCCTGTTTTCTCCCTTGTGTTGTCTAGTCTTACTTCCTGTCTTGTGTTTTCCCGCCTGTGTGATTGTCTGATGTGCTCCACCTGTTCCCCAGGCCTGGTATCACCTGTCCCGTGTTTGCTCGTTACCTAGTGTATTTAGCCTCTGTGTTCCCTTTGTCTCTTATCAGATTGTTTTGTGTTTTTGCCCTGTCAGTTTGTGTTTGTTGCTGTCGGTGTGTATTATCTCCCTGTGTCAGTCATGTCAAGGTCTGTACTCCCTGGTTTTCCTTTCATCTCTGTTTATTGGTTTTTGAGCTACTTTTGGTTTTTGGTTTTCCTGTCCTTGTGTTTTGTATTTTCGGACGGAAGTTTTTGCCCAGGCTGTTGGGACTCTCTCTGTTGGCATTGCCCTTGTTATTTGGTAAAATAAACCCCTGAGCTCAAACCTTCACCTGCCTTCCTACCTCATCTCTGCATTTTGGTCCACAATTCCCTGCTCCTCACAACCATTGTATCTCTTTTGGATGATCATTGGGGCCAACAATCCAATGTATGTTACTGAATTTTCCCTGTTGACCATCAGCGCACGCAGGCCTTTGTGTGAGTCGTGGAGACAAAATGCAGTTGGATAGAAAATGTGCTGACCACACCTTTTTTTTCCCACCTTTAACCCTGAACTATGATATCACCTCATTGCACAACTTTAAGCTTTGCGACTTGGGAGCATGCTTCCCTTTCTGTAATGTGATCCAGACAGCTCTCGGTGTTCCCAGAAGACCACTGTGAGCAAACCCTGAATCCTCAGTTAGGTGGGAGTGGGCCCACAGCTGGACTCTGCTGAAACA
Source organism: Sander vitreus (assembly GCF_031162955.1). Classification (NCBI taxonomy): domain Eukaryota; kingdom Metazoa; phylum Chordata; class Actinopteri; order Perciformes; family Percidae; genus Sander; species Sander vitreus. The sequence continues at coordinate 26,976,841 of NC_135861.1, read as the reverse complement.
CCCAGATCTTTGAGGCACGGAGGAAGGAACTCTGGAGGGAGGAACTTTAATGGCTAAATCATGGAATGATTTGAACCCATTCTCTTCTCCATCTGTCTATTGTCACTTGTGACCCATCACAACTTCCTGCACCCGTGGCTGGAGTTCAGATGAGTTGCAATTGGTTTGCATTTACACACACACACACACACATTCATTTGATACTGAAATAATGTGTGAGTTAAATACTGCCTTTTTTAGTGACCGATTATGACTTTGGGATTTAGAGAGGTTTGAAAAAGACCTTTCTTATTTTCAACTAATTCATAGCTTTATTAAATTTGTTCCATTGATACAGGCTGTTCCTTTATCAAGGTCTTTCATGCCATTCACTCAATCCTGTATTTTCTTCCTAAATGCATTTTTAAATTAATCATCAGCTGGCTAATAAGGCTTCTGGCACTGTAGTCCATGTTTAGTTTCAGGTTGAGGTGGACATGACTTCTGCCGATGGCTCTGTGGCTGACATAGTCCCTCTCCCGCCCACCTCCCTTACTGATTGCATCTCTGAAATAAAAACCTGGTCCACTCAAAACTTCCTCAAATTAAATAGTAATAAAACCGAGGTTCTCCTCATTGGCACCAAATCCACTTCCATCCATCCAAAACCGACAGTTTCTCTCTCACTATTGATAACTCCTCCGTTTCACCCTCCCCCCACGTTAAGAGTCTGGGTGTCATCCTTGACAGCACACTATCCTTTCAACCCCACATCAATAACATTACCCAGTCTGCCTACCTCCACCCACGAAACATCAATCACCTCCGCCCCTCCCTTACCCCCCACACTGCCGCCATCCTTGTCCACAGTCTCGTCACTTCCCGTCTGGATTACTGTAACTCTCTCCTCTTCGGTCTCCCTCACAAATCCTTTCATAAACTTAACCCCCTCCATCCACCACATCACTCCTGTCCTCCACTGGCTCCATATCCAATTCAAAGTCCTCCTGTTTACATTCAAAGCCATCCGCCCCCCCATATTTGTCTGATCTTCTCCAGCGTCCCACTCCCTCAGATCCTCTTCCTCCATACACCTGTCTGTCCCCTCCGCTCGTCTCACCACCATGGGGAGCAGAGTATTCAGCCGCTCTGCTCCCCGTCTCTGGAATTCATTACCACCCCAACTTAGAAACATCGATTCATTCCCCCATTTCAAATAGCAACTGAAAACACATCTGTTTAAAACTGCCTATTCCACTTAATGTTGATTGCTCTGCCTCTTTCTGTTGGTGGTGGTGTTGTATTCTTTTTTGCTGTTTTTAAATGTCTTATGTATCACTGTACGGTGTCCTTGAGTGCCGAGAAAGGCGCCTTTAAATAAAATGTATTATTATAGTATTGACCCAGATAGAGGCTAACTTAAGTATGCGGACTGGGATCTGACCTGCTGCCTCGGCTAGGTGCACCTGGACTGGCATACTGTACAATGTAACAATAACATGTGCTTTGAGGCATTATCTAACCACTGCGCACACAATTAGGAGTTAACAGCGAAAGGTAAAACTGTACTCAGATGGCTCCAAATATGACATATCTCACCCGTTCCTGATGTAAAAAAACATCTGTATTATTAAAGGCTGTAAAAACTAAATTTAAAAAAAAACAGAAAAAGAAGCCACACCCTTGCTATTCTTCCTCCCTTTTTTCTTAAGGACCCCAGAGCAAGAGAAGAAACATTAGCCCTCCTCTTCATTTGTCTCCCTCCAGGAACACAGTCTCAAGATTTCCAACGCCTGAGGAATGTCTGCGACAAGATCTGCCTTTATCAGGGCCATATTTCCAACTGTAGCCCTTCAAAAACACATTAATCTTCTTCCTCTAAGTGGAGTAAGCCACTTCCTCTACACCCAAGGTGTAGGGGGCCAGATAAGCCTTTGGTAAAAGGAATGTGTCACTAGAAGGTAACCGGGCTCAGCTCTCTTCTCTCGTTTCACGGTGGTCTTAAATGTTGCATGCCAAAATCTCAGCTGTTGCCACGAATTCCCGGCCGTGGCACTTGTATGTGGGTGATTGTGTTTGCTTTGTCTTTATCTGTAGTATGATTGGTGTGGTCTGTCTATTCTGCGTGTGTGTGTGTGTGTCTCCCTTTATCTCTCCCCTGGCAGTCGGTTTGGGGCGTGCCTGGCCTGGGCCTTCCACACACCTGACGACGCTGATCCAATCACCACACCCGAACCTCATCCGCTTGCCGAAAGCGGTACTTTAGGAACAGCCAGACATCCACTCCCCGCTGGATCGTTACGAAGTACTGCGTGCGTTTAAACAGCTACCAGTAAGGCATTAGTTCTCAATTTCTTGCCTGTGATTTTTAGCCTGCAACTAGTCTATATCCACGACGTTCCACTTCCGGGATTGCTGGTTGCCGGTGCCAAAGGAAATTAAATCCAGACAGCTAGCTAGACTATCTGTCCAATCTGTCTCTCGCACGACTAAAACAACTTTTGAACGTACACATGTCACAAGTTTCTTCCCGAGGCTATTTTGCAGCTGCTCCGTGCGGCGCTTAGCGCGGCCCATGACAAATGTGATTGGTTTAAAGAAATGCCAATAAATCAGAGCACGTTCCTCTCCCATCCCAGAATGCTGTGTGGACTTGCCAGACCCTCCTCAACAGCGCTGCGGAGGAGGGTCTGTTAATGCAAGACTAGCCTGCAACTGACTATTGATCTCCCTGTCATAGTAAAGGATTCTCTGATCTCGGTCCTAAAAACCCCATCGCCTACCGTTCAAGTCCACCAGCCAGCTGCTCTGTTTCGGAACCCACCTGGACTCCTCCTCCCCTGGTCTGAAAATCAACTGCGTGACTCACTCTCCTGGTCCGATTTGCATTTTGGGTTTTACTACAGCAAACCTGACAGCTGTTGGTAGCTCGATTCTGCCTGTTTTCAGGGAGTAAAAGAGGGCTTTTGGTACAAGCTGAATGACATACAAGCGATAGGATGTAGATTTGGTGCTGGTGGATTGATCTAGTGAGAATATCAGTAACACTTTGTTTGAAGGGGTGTGCATAAGACTGACGTGACACCGTCATACTGACTTGTTATTTCTATGGTATTTCTTAGTGTGTATGTATATAGGGCATTATGGTCCGTTTTAGTCTTGTCATTGATTGTACTGGTTTAGATTTGTATGGATTGGTTGTAGTTTTATTTGATGGTACTTGCTGCTCAGATTTTATTAGGTTGGTTTTTATAGATGTCTGTGTTCATTTATCTGGATTTTATTGCACTAGCACTTTATGAGGGAATGGCTGGCACCTTAATGATGAATTATAGGACCTTAACTACTTTAAATTATATGATTTATGTATTCAATTAGCTTATTTTCAGTGCTCCACTTAATGTGGATTTCCTTTTGTCTTTTGTTGTGCTGTGTGTCTGATTGCAGATTGCCCCTCGGGGACAATATCAATAAAGTTGAAAGTTGAATAACCATGACATGAAGGAGTCTTTATGAATGTTTCTGAACGTTGTCATTCGGTAAATTATGAAACTTTTGATGCAAAGTTAGCATTGTCTGAGATGTTTGTTACGACAACTTGACATTAAGCAAGACAATATGACCGGTCATAAATGCGTCATAGCATCGGTATTGACCCGAATATCTATATAAAGAGAGAAACTCATACTCACACAATGATCTGTTGCCAACTCAACCTTGACAGCATTACTTTCTAGAACGTCCTCTTTTCCAACGCACATCACATCAGGCTGTGGAGACAGGAAGCCAGGTCACAGAGACATTGGAGGTCAGGAGAAGACAGCACACTTTACAAATATGGTTGCAACCGCAACATCAGTCTTTATCAAAACAATCTTCCTTTAAAACAAAATATGGTATATTTTACAAAAATGTCAACTTAAAAGCATAAAAATGTATAGTATTTAAGTTTTTTTTTATACTGATGCCAATACTAACTCCAGATGTTGAAAAGTCCAAAAGTAGAGAAGCACCAGGAACATGGTACTCACCACCACAATGTGGGGGACTTCCGTGACGGCAGCAGTAGACGTTAAGGGGCCGAGTACAATGTTTACAATGGTTGCTTGGATTCGATCATCTACAGAGGCAGCAGGATTAGCAGATCCTCCAACAGTGGGATAATCTGCAGCATCTGGAGTTGTAGTAGCTGGAGCTGTGGCATCTGGAGCTGCGGCATCTGGAACTGTGGCATCTGGAGCTGCGGCCGTCACTAAGAACACAATCCAAGGACAATGCTTTTATACACAAGCGCACACAGTGGATGTACTAAGGTTTGTCACTTGTCGACGTTGTCGTTCGTGGCTCTCTTATGGTCAAAATGTGTCATTTCCACGCTTCCCATTCATTGTCTATGTAAGCAGTGCCGGGCAATGCATTTTGGTAGCGCTGTGGCGACTTTCGAAAAGCGGGGTGTTGCCCGCTACTTTATGCAAGTCAGGGGCAAGTCTAGCTCAACTCGCTGCCTCTTAAAAACTCCCGAAAATCTTTTAAACTGACTGTTGTTGATCTAAAATGAAAACAGAATTAGCAATCTATATAGCTTATTTCTTGCATAAAATGCTTTCAGAAACACATTTCCGTGAACTATTTTCATAAAATAAGCAAAAGTTTCCAAAGGAGCCACCATGTTGGACCTGTTTTGAAATCCGGGAGCAGACAGCCCATGAGTGAAGAGTTTGTCCGTTTAGGTAAAGCCATCACAGTTGAAGGAGGGTGTAGCCTGTTATCTTTGCTTGTCAGTGTTCATTGAAGAGAAATTGATAACTGCTAGTGGCAAGCGTCTAACTAATGGGTGGAAAGCGGGGCGATCCCTGCCGTCAAAAAAGGAGTTAACGATGAAAGGTAAAACTGTACTTAGATGGCTCCAAAATGCCACAGTGGACATGTACCATTAGAAGTGGACATTGAGCGATATAACTTAAGAAAATGGAATCATTTCTCAAAAGTCCTGCTGAACTTGCTCTGACCCCATGATGACTTAACGTCTCATTGCACGTTTATCAAGGCTCCTACCTGTACTGGCGTCTGCAGCAAGTGCATCTATGGGATCTGTTACTGCATCATCCTGACACATCACTTCATCTGCAAGAAAAGGAGGGCAAGTGGAAATGGAAATTGATTTATTTGAAACAGGGACAATGCACAAATAAACATTAAACTTGTTAAACAAGAGAATATGTCTTGGGCCAGGTTATAGCAACAATTGCTAATTTCCACATGTAGTCCCTGGGACACAGAGAAAGAGACAGCAACTTAAACACATTGACTTTCATCAGACGAATCGATGCTCTTTGATGGCTGGTTTAACATGGTTAAGCTGGTTAATCATTATCCAGGTAAGGTAAGCAGATACCGATTGCATGATTATAACAGGCAATTTTAGCCTTTGCTATGTTTATTTAATCTTCTTGTGCCAGTCTGACACATTGTGGGCCCACCATCAGACAAAATTGAGACATCTGTGGCTTTGGGAATGGAAACAGGAAGTACAACGTTGCCATGGATACAGTTTGTTAGTTGTGGGTTACAACCATAGATATAGATCTATATCTATGGTTACAACTGGCACCATTAAAAAAATTACAAATTAGCTATGCAATGTAATCATGGACAACTATCAATGGATTATTTTGATGCGGAAGAAAACGTAAAAACCTGACAATTCTTAGGTAAAACCTGGAGTAAGTAGTGTCTTTTTCTGGGATTTGTCTGTATGTTGAGGTTGTACTGAGTTATGACTTTGATAAGGAGTTTTGACTCAAATTGTTGCAATTGGGTGCTAAGGGTTTTAAAATACCTTAATGGCCTCTCTGAGCGGTCACAGCCTCTACTTCAGCTCCAAGTGCTGGGCCTGTTGGTATGGGCCAAATCAGCAGAACCAGCAGTGTTGTGTCAAAATCTGTAAGCCTTTCAATTTGCACCAACCAGGCTTCTTCTGAGATGCTTAACCACACCTCAACATTACCCTAAACCCAACCAATTATCTCTGCTACGCCAAACCATAACCTGACCTAAGCCCTAACCCCGACAGCGGAGTGGGGCAATTTGGGAGATACAGTTTAGGAAGGGGCCTCTCTCTGTTGTAGTGATTTGATGATGTTTTGTACCATAAAAGGTTAAATCTGGAACTATAGATCATCATTGCATCAGATGCATGGTATCTTGGGATGGAATTTGTAAAGCACAAGCTTAGTGGAATGTTAGTTATGTTAGTGTGAATGAGGTCAGGGCAGAGGGTTGGTTTGAACAGCTTGGCCTGGTGAAGCAAACCTCATGCCCAACCCAAAGATGCCAAACCAATTTAGCATGTGTTCTCAGGGGCTCTTACTAATTAGGAGTCACATATGGACCAATTCTTACTGTTTGCAGCCTATGCAAATAAACAGTTCAGTCAGAAGTCATGACCTCCTGAGTACACATCCAACCCCTGGAAGAGATCCTGTTTCTGTAATAATCTTGGGATTAGGTTGGGTGGTGCTAAAACCTTTCTGACATAGGAAGGTTAAGAAAAGTAGGAAAGCATTTCCCAAGTCCATGTGAGGGTTTTTTAAGGTAATTGAAAAAATGGCTTCCCTAGGTTGAATTACCTTTTGACGTCTAAAGTCCAATATTAGATTACTATTAAAGGGGTGGTTCAGAATTTTGGACATCGGACCTCATTTCCAAGTTAGCCAGTGTGTCAACAGTATCTGCTAGCCTGCCACTAAAAACAGTCTTACCCACTCCACAGTACACCCAAGGCAAATAAATTATAATGCCAGACTATTGATGTAAATATCTGTATTGATAGAATAATGTTAGAAATAAAACTACCCTTGCATCTCAATGATTGCATTACATTTTAAGGGACTAGTTTCTCAGACGCGGCGCCATTTTACTTTGCCTCGGTTAGTAGTACTGCGCCAAAAAGTAAACAGAGAAGCACACTAGTAGCCTAGTACATTGGTATTGAAGCATTGGATTGGAAACTAAGGACTAGGCAACATGGTGTTTCAGTGTGCATTTATTAAATTGTAAAAATAAACCAAACAGATGGGCACCACAACGGTATAGCTACACTCTTGGTAGATACCTGGCTGGGCTAACCTCTAACTTTAGGTAATTGCTGACAGAAAAGTCATGTAAGCTCAGATGTGATTGTCATGGAAACTGGCTTTCTCAGTAGCCTAGGTAATATCACTTCACCGCTGCTGTAGCCTATGCTACCAACTACAGGGAACAAAGTATAAGTATTGCAATGCGATGCAAGGGTAGTTTTATTTCTAACATTATTCTATCAACACAGATATTTACATCGATAGTCTGGCGTTATAATTTATTTGTCTCGGGTGTACTGTGGAGTGGGTAAGACTGTTTTTAGTGGCAGGCTAGCAGATACTGTTGATATGGGCTAGCCTAGCACCAGCGAACTCTGCAACTGGAAGGACTGGATGAAAAGTGTTGAAAACGGTCTCCACTGATTAATAACACACTGGCTAACTTGGAAATGAGGTCCTATGTCCAAAATTCTGAAACACCCCTTTAAGATGTGTAAATATCCTTAACAATATGTTGATTTATATGTACAGATAACGGCAAAGTCTCTCTTTTGAACTATCAACTATACTGTTGATAGCGATCTTGATAATGTTGAGGAAAACATGAATGAACATCAATCAGGAATCACGCTGCCAATCAAAACGAGAGAACTAACTTTGGGGTATAAATCGGAGGCGAACAAGGACAGCATTGTAATCCAATTCATCTTGCAACATCGTTTCTTTACACTCCCATCCGCATGGAAGGAAACCAACGTGTAAACGGTTTCACATGTAACCAAAACTATGCTGCAATCAGAGGAAAAATGTGTTCGGTGCACCACTACAGTTATTTAGTTAATCACCAGATACATTTATACAAATGAGGCAAATTTAGATGCTTTGTGTGTGTTTGCAATCCTGTAAACATGACCGAATTTTAACACACTCTGGAACAAAATCCAAGTTCCTTGTGGGAATGTTAGAACCCCAAATAAAAGATAGCGTTACATCATTTTTTTCACAGCTGGCGAGTGGCCACCATGATGTAGGTATGTGTACAGCACTGTGGACGGGGCTCTGTAATATATAGCTCCCTCCTGTAGTGTGTTTTATCTTGACAGTGGCGTCAACTGGCTGAACGCTGTCCAAATCTGGTCATGTGCTCCATTTTAACTGGTGTAAGTGGGCATTAATGTTTAACTAATGCGTGTACTGTGCTATTAGAGCCTTCAGCTAGTTGCCTTCGGCTTGAGCTGCTATGTGTAAAAGAGTAATGTGGGACAAAAATGTTTAGCCTCCACAGCAGTAAATCCACCTAGTACCTCAGTTTATGCCTCTTAGGTATATAAAGATATTATTTTGACAAAAAGTATCTATGGAATGTTTTTAAAGCACTATACTGTATAACCAGTTAGTTGGCTGGCATGAGCGTGATTATTTATGTTTTATGATGAAAGTGTTTTACCTTATTAAATAGTTTTCTTGTTTCAACTCACAGACTCTGCACACATACAGATATATAAAGCAAATAAATGCTCATAATGCACATGGAACGACACATACATACACCAACATCTACTCCCTTTAAACTGTCACATGCTGAAAACACTCCACCACTGTGGACACAGAGGCATTGGACAGCTGTGTGAAAAATCTCACTGTGTTTCCAGCCAGGCCCCTCAGCATCAATATGAAGCCTATGATCTCCAGTCTCAACACAAACACAGAGAAACATACATAACACTCCTACTCCATAAACACAACCTTGGCGTCTCTCCAGAGAGTTTTTAATGGGCTCAGAAAGCACAAAGCCAAGGCTGCAGACTATGTAACCTCTGGGTTCAATTCTGATCTTCACTACTGGGCTACATCAAGTGGAGTTCCTGCCCTGGCTGTCCTCCTTAAAGCTTTCAGTGTGGGTGTTCTGGTCTTTGACGTGGTGTGTGGTGTGTAGCCATGCCAGATGTAAAGAACTAAATTATAGGCTTAAAGAGAGGATACGATATGGGCCTATGATGCTGAGTGTCAGTTCAAATGCTGCATTTTTTTGCCTGTGGTTGGACAAATCAACAGCAATTTTAAGGCAACAAAAAGGCAGATTTTTCACCAGCAAATGACAAAGGTAATTTGGTGGATGCTTCAAGTTACAGCAGTGATTCCCAACCAGGGGTATGTGTACCCCCTGGGGGTACTTCTGTAGTTGCCAGGGGGTATGTAGAAAAGTTGGAGAGTAGCTAATTTAAAAAATAAATACTTAGAAATATATATATACACCTGGAACACCTGAATTCCTAGAATTGTTGGGTCTTCATAAATTATAGAGTGTGGTCTAGACCTACTCTATCTGTAAAGTGTCTTGAGATAACTCTTGTTATGATTTGATACTATAAAAATTTTTTAATTGAATTGAATACTATGTGTTATGTAAGAATGTGAAAACTAGTTGGCAAGCGAGCACAGGAGTTTAAACAGGTAGCCAAATGTAATGACTTAACAGTTCAAATGATTAGTTAACATTTGGGTCAAAATAGTTAGCTAAAGGTAACTTTAATGGATGAATGGTTGAAACTTTCAGCTTCACTCCAAGTAGCAGTAGCCTAGTAGGCTACGATTGGTATGATTGCTAACCAAACTGACTTTTACATTGATGACAATTATGAAAAAAATAACAATATCCACTTTTAAATAATTTATATTAGGAGTTTTACATTTGGAACATACATCAGGAATCAACAACGGGGTACATGAGTTCATGTGACAGGGTAGTGTGGGCACTTCAGACAGAAAAGGTTGGGAACCACTGGACTACAGCACCATGCCTGCTTACATATTTAGCATATGAAGCCCCTGGCAATTCCTGCCCTGCCTATGAAGATTTACAACACCACAATCGTTATTGCTGACATGCTGCTGGAACGTGTTGCTGGTCTGTCCCAACTGTACTTCATGTACTTCTATTTTCCGATTAAACACCAAGGTAACATAAGCAGCTCCTAAAAATATATTAGCTATCAGGTGCATGTTAGAGCCTAACCCTTTGGAAGTTTGTCAAGACTTTTCACAACTGACTGTAGTGAATTATAAACGGAGAAATGGATTAAGAACAGTCAATACTGAGTTGACAAACCATGTATTTGAACATCATCACTTATTGCTTGAATTCCAGGATCTAGTCCACGCTCAATATAAATCATATTACAAGGCTGAGGTAGACACAAACGCATAAAAACGTTGTGCAGCACTCTATGCATACATGAGGAACAGTGATGAGCTAAATGCAGATGTGAGTGTTGAGGAGTTTCTGTGTCTAACTATATATTTCCTAGGCATTCAAACTCTAGAGGACTCAGGGGAGAGCGATGATAAGGTAGAGAAGTAGAGGGGGAGACTGTGTCTCATCATCACTTCATATAATGGAGTTGTTTTGAAAGCCAGATCCTATGTTTTCTGTTTCCTGTCAGACAACCTCCTTTCAACTCTCCTCCTCCCTGGGGGAAAGCTTCCCAACTCCCCCTTATACTCTAACAGACACTGACATAAGTTCATGATGACAAACCTAATCACACAGCACGTAGGTGTATAACTTTTCTCTGGAGTGAGTGTAGACATCACTCTAACATGCTGATACTAATAATAAGGGTTAGGGCTGGGTATCGCCGAGGATTTCCATTTACATTACCACATCCATGGTGAAAAGGCATGTATTAAAAAAAATTTATTTTGGGATTTTATTAATAGCTATCAGATCACTCAAACAAAGATCGATTTTAATAGGAGAATCGCTTATTTGAACCCAGCCCTAACAAGGCTAACTAAATAAGGGAAACACAACACACACACACACACACACACACACACACACACACACACACACCAAATACTTTAACTTTGCTGATCCTAGTGTGTTCATTTTAAAATCTACACACAGCTTGATTTCAGCATGCTGCACTCTTGCCGCTCTGCTGCTCAATAGTTGCTTTCCTTTCGCATGTCCCCGCCTCACTCATCTGTCACAGCCTTGCCCATTCTCTCCCTGACGTGATGCTGCCATTGTGACTGCCATCTTTCACCCTTCCTGCCATTCCAGAGCTCAGATTTAGGGTGGGGAAGAGAGAGAGAGGGGATTGCAGCAGAAACAAACATAGTCACACCTGATTAAACGGGTGCAGTCAGTGTATGAGCAGGGGACAGCTGCTGCAGAAAGTCCTCCTTAGGGAGCTCTTCCCCTCCCTGCATATGTGCTGTACTGTCAGAGAGATGAGAAGTATCTGACATCATGAGCAATGGGGGCTCTAAATCTTGCATTTGACCTCCACCCAGACCACAGAGACAACACCTTGGCTGTCATAATGTTCCACACCCTCCTCTCCTTACTTATCCATGTCCTCGGCTTCCAGATGTCCACTGAAGTCTCCCCTCACTCCTTTCTTTTTATTCCCTACCAGGAGAAATGTCACTACAGCTTAACTCAGGAATTCTTTCAGTCTCACAGATCCTCAAGGGAATTCTGGGACTAAGAAATGCTACGGGAGGGTGGACATATTTGTGGCCAACCAAGATCGAGGAATGAAGAAATTATTTGTTTTTACATTGGAAGCAAATCCTCACATTTGACAAGGCGGAACCACTTATTACTTGGCATTTTTGCTTGAATTGTTGTCAATTTATTTTCTTTTTATCAACTAACAGTAGGGCTGCTCGATTATTTTGGTCAATATTGAAATCCCGATTATTTAACACTGTTATTCATTGACTTTTGGAAAGATGTTGCAATTATTGAATTTAAAAAACAGTGAAACAGGTAAACAAATCAAGAGACAAAACACCTAGACCTGTGAAATTTCCCTTAATACTTTTCCAGTTTAATCTGCAAAACTTAATGTGCAAAATAACTGTTCATCTCGATTACTCTGTTTGTGTGATCAATAGTAGCCAAAATCGTAATCTTGATTAAAATTTCGATGAATTGCACAGCCTTAACAGATTAGTCAACAAATTGTTTCAGCACTAGATGAGAGACAATCGTTTGTCTGCCTATAGGCTAGAATAACAGCTTCTGTAATCATATAAAAACTATCCTCTAGGTAATGATGTGGTCTCATAGTACGCCACAAATATTACATTGTCTAACTTCTCTGGCTGTACGAAAAATAAAAAGTGTAGCCATGAAAACACAGTCGGCTTTACTCCTACTTGCTACTGCAGTGACAAACAGAAAAAAAATACATCCCAGGAATACACCGCTCGGGCCGTGAGAACTATTTTTGTTTCTGCACAAACGAGTGGTACAGGTTGACTTTTCCACCTTGCCCACGCCCCTGGTGCTTTTAAACAAAACACAAGATCGTTTTGACAAAAGGAAAAATTTAAAAGGAATTGACAACTGGTTCGGAATGTTATCCGTGCACATCCTAGGACAGGATGTGGCTGTCACAGCACATGGCATGCACTGACCTCTTCAAGAGGTGAACATACTGGGGGTTACAGATAACTCTCTGGAATACAGAGATACACTCCTGGAGTGGGATCACATATGCACTAGTCTCCCTTTGTCAGACCTTCCTCCACAACGCTGTGGAGGAGGGTCTTGCTAGTCCACACAGCATTCCTGGATGGGAGAACAACGTGCTCTGGTTTATTGGAATTTCTTTAAACCAATCACAATCGTCTTGTGCGGTGCTAAGCGCCGCACGGAGCCACAGCACCTCTGCAAAATAGCCTCGGGAAGGAACTTGTTTTGGTGGAACATGTGTACGTGTTGTTTTAGTCGTGCAACAGAAAACTCAGATTGGACAGATAGTCTAGCTAGCTGTCTGGATTTACCCTGCAGAGATCTGAGGAGCAGTTAACCATAGTCCTCATAAATCCACCGGAGTTTAGAATTACAACCAAAGAAAGCGGAAGGTAGCTGAAAAGAAGGACATCCGGCGGAATTTCCGACGGCAACGGATCAATCCCAGAAGTGGAAGGTCGTGGATATAGACTGCATACACACTAACTGTTATCACGGAGGGAACAGCACAGCGGCTGTCTTCTGCGTTACAGTGGCTTGATGTGATCATTTATTCAAAATGTTACTCTAACTTATACATTCTCCTTTGCCTTCATGTGATACTGGGTTGCTGAAAGTAAAGGCAGAAAAAAAAACTTTAGAGGGACCAAAGCGAAGAATGAAAAGGCAACATTAGGATTGATGGCAGCTACTGACCATTGTTTTTATTCAACCCGTAATTCACTCATTAAAATAGTTTCAGCAGGGCAGTGAAACTTAAAACCTGTGTCCAAAACAGTTCATCCGTTTTGTTAGAAACTGGAAACACCAGCTGCTCTCTACTTTGTGTCAGCAGATGTCCATGGACCCATTCCAGTTGCTGTTTTTACATGAGCGTGTGTGGGGAGAGGTTGTAAAAAGATATCAGAACCTATGGCCCTAAACAATCTGGCTCCACAGTGATTGAGGCTAAGGAGCTAAAGTAGGAGAGGGAGATTGAGAAATAATAGTAATAATGTTATAGCCTTCCAGATATCACGCATACTGTTTAATACATGCACACACACACACACACACACACACACACAGTACAAATGAAAAGACCAAACTCAGGACCTTCAGCAAACCTATTACAACTTGTGCAATATTAATCATTTGTAGGTAGAAGTCGCGGCCCATTTTGGCTAGAAAACTTTGTTCGCAAATGTTTGCTTGAATGGTGTGCGATTCAGTGCGAAAAGGAATAGAAACACCTTGAAGTGTCTCAAATCAATTCGATATACCAATTTCATCGCAAAACAGCATGTGACGTCATCATGCACAGGTTTTTATTCGCTTTAAAGCCGTTGGATGGAACACACACTTTCACCGGCTTTATTCGCATGAATGGTTTTAAGGGAACTTCAGATAATTCAATTGACAAGTGGATGGAAACATTCAGTCTGGTGATATCAATTACAAAGTATAAAGCGTGGCTTCAACGACATGCCTTTTACTAAACATTAATTACCAGGAGCAATTATTCTGGCAGTCAAAAGGCCTCAGCCAAGGCTCATTAAGTGCTTTTATTCCCCAGGGTAAACACTATACCCCTCCTTAAAGACGGCCATGACTGGCTATCCAAAATACACTTCGTGTTATACGTGCCCATTGCTTTCCACCGGTGTTTAGCATGACTTCACCTTAGATCAATCAATCAGTGTGAGGTTGATCACTGAGCTGTTGCTGAGGTTTTTGTTTTGAGCCAGCATGAAAAGCCAGGGATGACACAAGAAGCAGAGAGTGCTTCCAAGTTCTTGCTTTTGGAATTCACACTATAATCTCGGGGCTGCGCATTAGCTGCACATACAGGCGATTTAGATCTGAGCGCTGCAGTGATATCTGGAGTTTCTCTAGCGGCCTTGTCCTGCCAAAATGATCTGGGCTGAAAATGAAGACGAAACAGAAGGAGAGGGCAACCCCCCCTCCTTTATGGTAAAAAACAACAGCTGTAAAATTGAAGCAGGGTGCCAGGGGACCAAGGAACAACAAGCTCACCAGAACAGCAGTAATTGGAAAAGGAAGATTTGAATGCTAGCGCGGCATCTGCTTTTCATTAAGTTTGTTTCACTAGGTAAATATTATTGCTAGATGATCTACTTCCCCAAGTTAACTCCTTTTTTTCCCCTGGATGATCATTTAGTCAGTGTGGTGACATGTTTTTTGTTTTCTTATCATTAATACATTTTCTTTAGAGAAAACAAGTTGGCTACAAAGGAAGATACAGTAATTCAGAGAGAGAAAAAGCATTTTTTAAATGTCCTCCCTTTGTTATGGTGATCGTCTGGTGGCGGCTAGCAGAGGAGGTAACAGAACGGACATTGATGTCAGGCAGTTTGTAAGAATATTTGAACGGTTTAAGCTGTAGCCTGACCTGGCTCTCTCACATGTAGGAATCACTGAAGCAAATTGGCAGTTTGACACAACACAGGCTCCAGGTTTAATTACTCCACGAGCTTACGTGGCTCCTCAGCCATAACTTTGGGCCCATGTGGACACACACCCTAGGCTGACATCAGACCACTATCTGCCAAGGCTTATGTAAGAAAAGACCCACACCCTCCAGCAGATGACGTGAATCAGACTTCATCACAACGCGGGACTGAAAGAATGCTGGTCAATAGCCGAGGGCCATGAGAAAGAGAGTGGCAATATTCTGCCCAAGTTTACGTTGGCAGGACGAAGCTTCTATCTGAGAAACAAAGTCTTGTACACGTCCGTGCAGAAAGATATGGATGCTGATTTCTACTCTCTGGAAAGCGTGTGCTGTCCTCTTTTTAAGGTTTGGATCCGGACATGTTTTCTTACATTTAAAAAATTCTGCAGTATGCAGTGGTGGAAGAAGTTTTCAGATCCTTTACTTAAGTAAAGGATAAAAATATATAACACTGTAAAAATAATGTTCTATCAATCAACTAAGTGTTTAATGGTCTAATCATTTCAGCTAGACTTGTAGGCCGTTATATTGTTGGGTCGTTAATTTATAATAAAACATGGTATTTTATATGCTTTGTGTACTAGTAACTAAAGCTGTCAGATTAATGTAGTGGAGTAAAAAGTACAATGTTTCTCTCTGAAATGTATTGGAGTCGAAGTAGAAAGTGGCCTGAAAAGAAAAGACTCAAGTAAAGTACCTCAAACTTGTACTTAAGTACTGTACTTGAGTAAATGCACTTAGTTACATTCCACCACTGGCAGTATCTGAGTTTTTGTGTATCTCGCTTCCATTGAAGGCCACTTAAATGCGTGTGATACAAAGGATTTCCACTGAGCATTGATGGCTTTGCGCATATTCACACAAGAACACATGAATGCCAAATTTGGAATCTCCCAACCACGAGTGAATGTCTTGGTTTCAAATAGCAATTGTCACAGCTCATTCAGCGCTGCCTGAGGCCCTGACTTAGCAACAGAAGCATCATTGTAGACGCTAAGCTGAAATAAGAAAGACGCAATGTTTTCCCCTTTCTCCACAGTACACTTGAAGTTTGAGCTTTTCCCCCAAAATCTTGGAGAGAGCGTCAGCTTATAACATACTCCAAGAGGCGTTGAATGACATCATCCAACATTGCAGCCCATGCCCATTTCGGCGCTACATATTTGCACGCCTGAATAACTACTGAATGACAGCCATGGGAAGTGGGAGAAGAAACTAAACCTGTTTGCCGGAGAGGCGAGGTGATTGGCCTGCTGATACATGACACGGATGTTTGCGCTGATTAGCAAAGTTAAACACATTCACTTATCAAGTACATCAAAGGCTCTCATCCCGTCTCTCTTGCATCCCGCCCTCCATCCACTCATCCTTTTACTCCTGTGTGCCTGAATCAGTGTTTCTAGACTACAAATCCAAACTAAGATGGTTTTCAGGCTGCAAATGTTATTAACTGAGTCTTAGATAAGCACAATTAATTGCACTTTACAGCTGCAGCCTTCAGTACGGCAGTCCAACAAGCTAATGTTGTGATGGCACATTGTCTTTGACCCAGCCTGAGGCTTGAAAATGTACTTTTCTTACTCCATAAGCAACACCGCATAGTATCTGACTCCATAAACATGTTGCCGGATGAGTGGTAAGTCCAAGGCCTATGTGTGTTGAGTTAAGTGAGTTTGCTGGTTTCTAAATTAGAGTTTAGATTCTCTGCCCGAGCCCGAGCCTGAGCCCGAACTTGGCCCGACCCGGACAATATGTTCCGCCACTATCCTCGGTCCGGGCCGATCATTACTTTATTGGCCTAATTGGGTGGGGAGAAAGCTATGCCTCTCCAGCTTCTCCCGTAGCTCTGGGTATATGTCCTGCACTGACTTGAGTGTGAGGTAAACTGTGCTAAATCGTGTCTCCCCCATCTGTAGCACTGTCTTCGATAATTGCGCAACCAGGCCAGATTGTTTCAGATATGCTTTAGCAGCAGATATGGTCTCTCTATGGCCGGTGCGTTGTCGGCCAGTGCGTCGGCATGCAGACCGTGCCGAAGGACAGCATTAATTAGGTGATCGAGACAAGAAAGTCTCCTATATGGTTCCAGGGCTTTGATTATGTTGCTGCCTTGATCTGTTACCCACAGGTAAAAGGGAATTGTAGTTGAGAACGTCTTAAAAAATTGTCGGGTTTAAATCGGGCTCGGGCTCATAATTCCAGTTAATGTGTCTGGCGGGCTCGGGTAGGGTCGGGCTTGATTTTTGGGCCCGATCTAAGCTTTTTTTCTAAATACGAGACAGAGAGATAAGTTAATGGTCAGCCTCTTCTCCGGCTACATTTGCGCTGCTGCGTTTTGGTTTAAAAACAAATATCTTTTCTTATGTTTACGCCAGAGTTTCAGAGCCTCTAAACCTTCTGTTCTGTACTACAAAGCATGCAAGCAAGGAAGCAAGTAAGACAGGCCGAGGATCAGCTGCCACACCCATTCGCTCCTTCTGTGGCTAATGACATCACTGCAACCGAATCGGATGTGGCATCGATTTAACCTCCCGACACACAACGATTCCCCACTGAGAACAAGACACGACAAGAGCTGTGCAGTGGAACGCCTCCGCATATCTCAGTATATACTTAACAAAGAGTCCTTTTCATGTAGATTTAAGAAGCGAGAAACATTAAAATGTCTTTGAATGAATAACGACGTCATCGGGGGCTTGACCTCTGACCCATATATACGGCTGCAGCCACGCGGTCCTACATTGTGAAAAAGAGCTAATGAGGAGACAGATCAGTCTCTTGTGACTCCGCTGGTTGTTTAAAATGTCATCAAAATAAAACAGAAATAGCCACAAACATGATCGACACAGAACGGTAGAACTGGCGGGATGTAGATCATAGTAAAAATTGTTTGTAAAAGTGATAAACCATTGCATGTTTTTAAGGGTGAGGTTTTCCGTATCTGTTTTTTTGGAGCCATATGGGGCCATGCCTCTGAAAATTCGCACCAAAATGCCAGTTGGACACAAGTGTCCACAATGTAGCAGGTCCGTGTGATCAGAGGACTGCTGTTGGATGTGGTGAAGAATAGGAGGATGGGTCAGCAGACTTGAGACAACACCCTGGTGATATTGTTAAAAGTAGAAGTCAGAAGCTGTCTGCTAAAACCTAAAACAGAAGCAAGACGTTTGTGCCATCCGTTCATGTAAGATCCTATTACTATTCCTATTTTCTTAACAGTTAATCACCATCACTAAAAAACACTAAAACAACATCCTAATTATAGAGATAATAAGATAGCAGAATGTCTGTTTTCCAATCAACAGTAACAAACAAAAAAATACATGCTTGGTTGTAAGTTGTGTCTAAATCGTCGACGCTGTTTGATTTCTTGGTGGGGTGTGCCCAGAGTAATTAGATTTCCATGTAAATCTAATTACCATCTGTTAAGCTGCTGATGCAGACGGAATGCGGTGTGCCTTTTTTTTTTACTATGCAAACTACGAACATGTTCCGCCATCATATGATCTTTTCCCTTTTAAAGTAAACCCTTTAGTTATTGTCATTAGTCTGGAATACTCCTCCAAGTCCACTCAAGGTCCCCCCCAAACGTTCCCCGCCCCTGTGGCCATAGATGGAGCCTAATGGCTCTGCAGAAGTCGTTACATTGGGCTGAACCAGAACTAGTCCTGCTTTACAACCGGCGAGGCAGCAGCACCATCCAAGCCGTACATCACCCTGCAATTAGCATCGGCCCTGAGACTGATTTGGAGTGGACTGCCCAGTGAGTCCACACATGTTCTCACACACACACACACACACACACACACACACACACACACACACACACACACACACACACACACACACACAGAAAGACACACATGTCACACATGACACACATGACACACACACACACACACACACACACAGTACTGTTTGCAGATCTGCAGGGAACAGAGTTAAGGGAACTATTTTTGCTCTCTGTTGAATCCACGTTAAATGTGGTCACGTTGTAATATGTTGCATGCATGCAGCTCCCACACACACTCACTTGTAAATTAAATATCTTTAGAACTCCCTGAAATCACAGTCAGGCATATACGCAACAGAACAATACCTGTATCTAGTCTGATGCTGTGTTTGTGTGCTTGTTTTGTCTAATCATTTTACACACATTCAAACACATGGTTAGCTCCACCCAGATGCACTGCAGGATGTAAAGCGTGATTATTCTCAACTGCAACTTTCTGCTACTGAGCAGACCCTTTGTGTCTGCAGCCACCCCGCCGCTAACCATGCCTCTCTGCATCTGTGTGCAACCTCATGGTAGAACACATCAAAGCAAAACCCCACATCAACAGAAAGCCACTGTTGATGTACACATACTGCATGACGTGAAAGGCAATTTTTGCCCACTATAATGTTAGAGACTCTTACAGACAAAAACAAAAGAAGGGCAAAAAGTTTGACCCCACACATAACATAAGACTCTGTGTACTCTAGATAGAAGAGAGGGAACATTGGAGTGAACCAAAGCTGCAAAAGAAGATACTTTAATCAATAAGAGTACTCACTGCTGAGCAACAGAGCGCAGAGCACCAGAAGTCCAGCCATCCTTCTCCAGAGCCCATTCATTCTCCACATGGACGCAGCCATCCTCTCTGGTCAAACTCAGCGCAGTCAGTGGGACTGTGTGAGAGTAAAAAAAGTGCGGTGGGTGATAATGAGTGAGTGTGTGAGGGCCGGTGGAGTCGGGAGTTTCCTGTGAGGTCTAAGTGAGCAGGACAGTCAAGCAGGATAAAGCCTGGCTTGTGTTCTGTTGCTCTTTATACGGCCCCACTCCTTTGGCCTCTCTCTCTCTCTTTCTGCTTTTTCCACACCCCTTTTCTAACTGCCTGCTGTTAACCCGTTTCCCCCAATGCAACCGTCCCTGCCTCCTCCCTTGTCCCTGTGTGTGTGTGTGTGTGTGTGTACAGCAAGCACCAGAATGAGATGGTATAGTGGGTGACATCCTGTTGAGCTTTATCTTTATTGCTGTTTTGTTTCCTGGTGAAAATGTTAGGAACTCAAGTTTGCACAGTTTGTGCGCCAGCGGTGTAACCGTTTCTGCAATGTTGAGCGCTGTGGTTGCACTTCAGGAGAGTTTCAGGTGCTGCTTTAGTAGATAAGTTCCAAGTGAAAGCCATTTCCAGTGGTCTGTATGGGATGAGATATGTCTCATTAAGTTTGTGTAAACAAATTTGCAATCTGTGTGCAAATGTGCAATCTGTAAATATAAAACACATTTCACAAATACAAAAATAAGGTTTGTAAACTCACAAAAATGATTTGCAAATATCAAGCAGATCTGCAAATACACAAACAAGTTCCACAAATAAAACAAAGATCTGTACATTCCACACATCCAGTGGTGGGAGTAGTATGCAGATCCTTTACTTAAGTAAAAGTACTAATACCACACTGTAGAAATACTCTGTTACGAGTAAAAGTCCTGCTTTGAAAATGTTACCGAAGTAAAAGTATGTAAGTATCATCAGGAAAATGTACTTAAAGTATTAAAAGTAAAAGTACTCAGTGCAGAAAAATCCTCACATTTTAGAAACTGGAAACGATCCAAACAGTTCTGTTTTTAAATTGGCTAATCCTTTCAGCTGTACTTGTAGGCTGTTATATTGTTGGGTAGTTTAACTTTTAATAAAACATCATATTTTATAAAATACATGTGTTTTGTGTGCAAAAATTCTAATTTGTAAAGTAACTAGTAACTAAAGTTGTCAGATAAATGTAGTGGAGTAAAAAGCACAATATTTCTCTCTGAAATGTACTTTGTTACATCCCACCACTGCACACATCTACAAATAAATGAAAAGCATTTGTGAACATCTTCCTAACATTTGCAACTTTCAAATGGATATTTGTGAATCCAGTTGTTATCCGTGAATCGAAAAGGCATTTGTGGATCTCAATTCTACCCGTGTGGATCTGCAGTTTACATACACAGAGTTTTGAGACAAACATTCTAAAGTACACCAGCTCAACTTATGGATTAAGCGCTGCTATGTGAGCACACATTTGAAATATCTACAACACAACAGGCTTCGGCTTGACTTGAGACAGGATTTGTAGAAAGGCGTTAAAGAAGCTGAGTGTTTTCCTATTTTTTTTATTTTTTTGAAGATGCTCCTGGTAAACAGGAAGCTCTTATCCTGCGGCCTCCATGTTGTGTACATAGTTGAGAGGCCTGTAAAAGCACATGGCGTCACACTAAACGCTTGGCCCCGCTTTTTGTGCGTCCCTGGACAGATGACTAACAGCTTACAGTGAGTCATCCATTGAACCGCAGAAGTACACGTGCACGCTTCCATGTACCGTGCACACGCGCTTTTTTAAAAACGCCGTTAACACAAGCACACCGACATCACAGATAAAACACACGTGCTATTTCCTAATTACACCACATCAGCAGAAAGTGACAAACTGTTGCACCGTGCTGCGGCGTGTTGTGGGAGTGTGATGCTGGGTGTTCACCATTCATGTTCACACAGAGATGTGCTGTTCTACATGCGTAGAGAATCCAGGCAGGCCACATCTGGAAGCACTGCAATCCCACCACTGGGTTTTTAGAGGACTGCCTGGAGGCGTGGTTTTCAAACAATGCAGCCATATGGGTCTGACTTGAGCCAAGAACAGGCTGGTGTCTGGGAACGGGCGCTCCTGCTGGTCACCCTGTATGTTTCAGACCAGATACTTGTTAAAGTTTGTTAAGGGGGCCTTGAAATCCCATTCACAATTAATAAAACTGAAGCTATGACTTACAAAGTGGGGTCATTTCTGTAATTAACTGTGTTTTAAATATATTTGCATTTATATATTTGCAATATTAAAAACATTTAAGTCCAAAACTTTAAGATGTTTTGAACATGCCTCACTGTGAAAATCTAAATTTACTTTTTTCAGTGATTTAAGTGTGCTTTTTCAGGGGGGAGCAGCTCAAAAGCAACTTAAACCAGAATGGGCAGGAACAAATTGTGTTACGTGACAGTCAGAAAAGTACTCATTGAATTAATTAAAAGACAATTTCATTAACAGCTGTGTTACACTTTTATATAAAAAAAAACATCCCTATGCTGATCTTTAGATCTCAAAAAGAAGTTAAAGCAAACAATAGAGGTGCACGATTCAGAAAATGTCACGATTCGATATTGATTTTCAGGCTCAAGATTTGATTCAAAAACGATTCACAGCATGTACATGTAGTAACTTTTCCCATGTGATTGCAGTATACATATACACCAGCTCAACTTAGCACACATTTGAAATATCTACAACACAACAGGCTTCGGCTTGACTTGAGACAGGATTTGTAGAAAGGCGTTAAAGAAGCTGAGTGTTTTCCTATTTTTTTTATTTTTTTGAAGATGCTCCTGGTAAACAGGAAGCTCTTATCCTGCGGCCTCCATGTTGTGTACATAGTTGAGAGGCCTGTAAAAGCACATGGCGTCACACTAAACGCTTGGCCCCGCTTTTTGTGCGTCCCTGGACAGATGACTAACAGCTTACAGTGAGTCATCCATTGAACCGTAGAAGTACACGTGCACGCTTCCATGTACCGTGCACACGCGCTTTTTTAAAAACGCCGTTAACACAAGCACACCGACATCACAGATAAAACACACGTGCTATTTCCTAATTACACCACATCAGCAGAAAGTGACAAACTGTTGCACCGTGCTGCGGCGTGTTGTGGGAGTGTGATGCTGGGTGTTCACCATTCATGTTCACACAGAGATGTGCTGTTCTACATGCGTAGAGAATCCAGGCAGGCCACATCTGGAAGCACTGCAATCCCACCACTGGGTTTTTAGAGGACTGCCTGGAGGCGTGGTTTTCAAACAATGCAGCCATATGGGTCTGACTTGAGCCAAGAACAGGCTGGTGTCTGGGAACGGGCGCTCCTGCTGGTCACCCTGTATGTTTCAGACCAGATACTTGTTAAAGTTTGTTAAGGGGGCCTTGAAATCCCATTCACAATTAATAAAACTGAAGCTATGACTTACAAAGTGGGGTCATTTCTGTAATTAACTGTGTTTTAAATATGTTTGCATTTATATATTTGCAATATTAAAAACATTTAAGTCCAAAACTTTAAGATGTTTTGAACATGCCTCACTGTGAAAATCTAAATTTACTTTTTTCAGTGATTTAAGTGTGCTTTTTCAGGGGGGGGGGGAGCAGCTCAAAAGCAACTTAAACCAGAATGGGCAGGAACAAATTGTGTTACGTGACAGTCAGAAAAGTACTCATTGAATTAATTAAAAGACAATTTCATTAACAGCTGTGTTACACTTTTATATAAAAAAAAACATCCCTATGCTGATCTTTAGATCTCAAAAGAAGTTAAAGCAAACAATAAAGGTGCACGATTCAGAAAATGTCACGATTCGATATTGATTTTCAGGCTCAAGATTTGATTCAAAAACGATTCACAGCATGTACATGTAGTTACTTTTCCCATGTGATTGCAGTATACATACAATTAAAAAAAAAAAAAAATGAATCAATTTTGAATCAGTAGAGCTTGAATCGCAATTTGAATATGAATTGATTGCACACCCCCAGCAAACAAACACAGTTAGTATAATAGTTAAACTTATTACTGCTTATCTCTAGTAATATTTACATACACGTACAGTATATACATTGGAAAACATCAATAGGCCAGTAAACTGGACAGAGTAATATAAATATGTGGATATATTCACCATGTTTTCACATCTATTAAGATTAACAAGAGATTATCTTTGCACAGTACGGTCAACACTTATTTGAGATTTCACTTTTATATATATATATATATATATACATATATATATATATATATATATATATATATATATATATATATATATATATATATATATATATATCTTTCTTTCTCCCTTCCTTCCTTCCTTCCTTCCTTCCTTCCTTCCCTTTAGTCCTTTATCTCTTTCTCCCTTTCTTTCCCTTCCTTCCTTGGTTTAAATGCACAAAGAATCTCTGTGCAGTAAGGGGGGGGGGGGGGTGGGGGCATTGCCAGGACATCACAAGGATTGGCACATGGTAGCAGAGAATCTGACCCTCAGGGACCCATTTCCATTTGGTTCTTTTTAGGAGGTTTTGGCATTTTGTGAGTCTTTAAGCCAGCTGGATGGATCCATCATAGGAGCATGACAAGACATGTCACTGTACAGGCTGACAGGCATAAATACGGGGGAGGAGGTTGGATATTGGTTACATTAAAAGTTCATGTTTTGAAAGAGATCCGGTGGCTAAGTTGCTGTTCCCAATAAGAGTCCAGGTGGTGGCCTTATTTTCCCTTATCTGTCCCTCTGCCCAGCACGTTATACTTCTCTCTCCAACACTGCTGCCAGATTAATCAATCTCCCCACACCCACACTCTCAGATCTCAATTTTAAGGCCATCACATGCACGCATCACAACCACAAAAGCACAGGACAACACACGCACACCCACTCAACAGCCCTTTCACCATTCTGCCCTCTGGACGCAGGTACAGGACCCTGAGGTGCTAGAGAGCTCGCTATGGCAAAAGCCTGGTGCCTGCAGCCATAGCAGCCCTAAACAAGAGACCGAGATCAATCACTGCCACTTTGTCTGTGTTATCGGTCTGTGTTATTTCTCTGCATGTCATTCTGTTATGTTTGTACTTTTGTTTCTCTGTAAGCGTGCTGTGTACATAACGTACGGTGTTTGTGACAAATTATTTCCCCTTGGGGACAATGAAGTCAAAAAAGAAAGTACTGTGGCATTTGTCACAATATCCCATGCTGAATACTAAGACATTGTCTTTCCTGAAGACATAAGACATAAGACATTTCTGAAAATAATTGAATGGAGTTTTTTGTGAACCTGCCTTTTATGAATTAACAGTTATTCTGCTTTTTACTTAACACCTGCTTGCAACCGTTTTGTTTATGTTGTTAATTCATCCATTGTTTTTAACTGGTAATTATGAAGAAGCTGATGAGAACACCATGCTGTTAAAAGGGCTCAATGTTAGGTCATCTGTGCCACAATACTTAAATCAATTTGTTAAATAAAACAAACATTCCTGGAAGTTGAGAGGCTTTCCTGCTTCCCTTTTCATCAGTGGGGTTGGAGAGTGAATGCAGAGTGACTCTGTTTGGAAAGACTTCCCAGGCACGGATATCAGTAACGATTTGACCAGTGGAGAGAAGAAAACAATGAAAAATCCACCCTCTCTGTGTAATGACACTGCCGGTGCTTCTCCATTCAGTCTGATGGGCTCCTCTCCTCTCCCCTCATCATCCTGCTGACCTAACCATCTATCGCCACTCCCACATCTAAATTTCCTGCCATTCTCCCTGTGCGTGATGTTTCCACACAGCCAGGAATCCCCGCTGCCCTGCGAGTTCAGAATTGTGCAGACAGACCCGGCGATGACCCCAAACCAGCGAAAAGACAAACATGGAAATACATTTATACTCACCATTAACTTGTTGCTTGTGCTATCTCTATGCCCTGCCTTCCACGTCTGTGACATAAGGCCGTGTTAAACGGGACAGACAGGAACAAGTGTTTCCGCACCAGTCCAGTTTCTCACCAAGGGAGCCGGGTAGAAAGACCCTGTCCTTGATTTCATGTTGGAGAACCAGGAAATGAGTCGGGGGAAATGCAACTCTTCCAAGCCACGGCCGAGTGACGTGCGACACCGCGACATGTAGTTACATTTTTCGATAGATGCACATCAGGCTACGACGGCGTAGGGTCCGTGTCTCCATGTACCTACGTACGTATGTAGCCATGACGTTGATTTAACGCAGAAGCATATATCGGCCTTTACGCTGCCTCTGATTGGCTTGTATATTTGTTGACTTCTTCAAAGCTCGGTGGATGATGGCTGGCGTAATGCTGATATGGCACACTGATTTACAAGAACATTTTAAAATGGCACTTATAACTTATATTCAAAAGGTTGCGTACCCCTGCTCTGGAGAGCTAATCTTTGTAGAGCATACGCCTCAGTCTCATGTCTGGGGTAGCTCAAATGTGTGAACAATGAAAATCAACTAGATCAACTAGAGCATTTCAGCCAATTCATTTGACAAAAAAAAAAGAAGCGCGAAACCTGAAGCCACAAAGACGGCTTGATGACGTCACCATAACATTATCTCGACAAGTCCTATTGAGAAAAACAGACTGCCAGGGGAGAGACAGAAGCAAACAGTTAACATAACAGAGGCCTCAACCACTTTTGTTATTACATCATGTTCCGGGAAACCCAAAGAATGTTGCTGTGTAAACACAATTCACACACACAATGCTGTTGAATATGCCCCGCAGAAACAATAAACCGAATATTTGATACACAGTCTCGCTAATCTTGTGTAGAGCTGGAGAAACATCCCCTCTCTTATTCGTTTAGTTTCGATATGCATGACCTGATTGCTTTATTGATTGAGAGGTCTGCGTTGTTGTACTTTTCCAAAAAACAGAGCCCAATGGCCAAAAATCCTCCCTTTCCTTCTCCTCCCACCTTTAACTCTCCTCCGTTCTCTCTCCGTTGCCTTGATCCCATACAGATGTTCTTCTTTAGCACTCGCCTCTGGAGGGAAACTACTCCTATTGTTCATAAAAATCAATCCCATTGTGCTGGCCGAGCCAGCCCAACGCACAAAGCACGCACGTACAGTTTCATGAGCAGACAATCATGCATGCATACTCAGCCCTTGGACTCGTATGATCAAATACATAACACAGCACGGAAAGTTAGTCAACACATAGCAACAATGGCAACAGTTTTTTGGGAAAATCCCAGCTCAGTCAGAAGAGAGCATGTTAATAATAAAACGCAATATCCTCTCAATATACCCCCTCTCTCTGTCTCTCTCTCTCCGTCTCTCTCTCTCTCTGTGTCTGTCTCTCCACAACCGCCTTTTGAGTCTCCTCTTTGTCCCCAGCTTCCTCATGTCCTTTCCCTTGCGTTTTTTGAAAAGGGTAAACTCTACAGGCCTGTAACTAGACCTAATTGGCTCTGATTGGGTGGCTGGGTAGACATCTTGAAGTGATTTATGCTCAAGGTTGAGAGGGTTGTGAAAGTTGGGAGTGCTTTGGGGTCTCAGAGATTCTCAATCATAACCTCAGGAGCTTTAAATCCCCGATCCGGATTTTCTTTGGAGTGTGTCTATTGAGGGTCTGTGCATATTGATGCGGAAGAAAGCACTTGCAGAGATTGAGAGCAAACCATCAAGTACTTCAAAAGGCACTTCACAACTCGTATTTCACTGCCTCATATTTTGGATTTTGTAATTACAGCTTTAGCAATTATATTGAGCAATCATTTATTTGTCCTTAATGTCCAAGTTATGTAACTATTCTGATTGTTATTTGCCACAAAAAGCGAAGAGGGAGAAGTACAAGGAAAAGAAATGAAAGAACGTTACCATATAATTTTCATCAGCGCTATTCATGCTTTTCGAAAAACAGTCCCTGTTTTGATGCCAAATTAATATCTTGCTTTTGAAATGGATAACTTTCTTCCATCCATCACAACTAAGAGGGAGCACAGAAAATGAAACCCTGCTGTTTGCACAACAGAAGAAGCGAGCACCCCACCATGCTATTGGCATCTTGTAAGTACATAATAAACTGTGTGTGTTCTGGCGGCACATGGCCAGATAAGGTCTGTGGGATTAATTCATTAGAGTGCTGGCTGCCCAGATGGCTCTCATTACATGTATCTGTTCGATTCATCTCTGAAGTACTTTCACATCAGTCAAACTGTCGGCAGTTAACAGTGGTCTTTCAGTGAAGGAAGAACTTGGTAATTCTAGCCAGTTGTATTGACCGATATTATGGTCTCTAGGGGCCCCATTAAAATCTGCACAAAGTTCAAATACAGCTTTGCTGAAACAGATTTTTAACATTTTTATTATTTATCTTTTTCACCACAATATGGACTATTCTTATTTTTAAATCACTCCGACTTGACTGTTGAATGCAGCTGTTTACACAAAATAAATAAGTTCCAAGCTCCTAATTTAACTGGTTTTATTTATGTTTTTTTTTCGGAGTGGTGTGCTTCATTTTACAAGGAAATATGACCCAAAAGCTATTTCAGCAGCAAACCATGAGATGGCACTACAGGACCAGGCTTTTAAAAGCGTCTCACGCCATTCACAGACAGAAGAGAGATTTCTGAATGACTCAACACTGCACTCTTGTGGCAACAGCATAAAACTAAAGATGTCCTCTTCTGTTAAATCTCCCCCAAATCCTGCCATAGAAAACATATGGAGATGGATAATGCCAAGCCATGAACCTGTCAGCATGTCATACATTGGAAAGTATGACAACATGCGCAATGCATGCCTAAAAGATAAGGAAAATCACCCATATTGTGCGGGACCTCGAAGATAGCTGAACTAAGCCAATAGGTAAAGGAAGAGGGCAAATAAAAGAACAATCTCCTTCAACACGCATCCAAGATCAGATCAGATCACCTCCAGACTTTACAATTCAGACCGTTTCATTCAATAACCCAACATAAAACATCTGGAGTGTTTTTGGGATATGGCGAGTGGATGAGGTGGTGTGTGTGTGTGTGTGTGTGTGTGTGTGTGTGTGTGTTTTGAAGCAAGGAGCTATACACCTCACCCCAGTCATTTTCTGAAGTGTTGCTCTGGGCTCGACGGGAGAGGCTGAGGTCCTCCACATCAAATATTCATTTCAGAGAAACTCCTAAGCCTTAAATAATTCTCAAAGAAGTGTGCCGAAAGCGAGCCTTTGCAATCCTAGGCACGTTTCTATCTGGACAATGGATTCAAGGGAGCACGAGGAGGGAGACAGAAAGAAAGGGGGGGGGGGCGTGACAGATTGGGTTGCTTTAAGATGTATCGGGTGAATATACAGCGTGCAACATGTTTAATGACAACAGGTTATGTTAAAAGACATTAAAAGTAGGGTAACATTTTTGAACATGTTGCTTCCAAATGCCAAATAAAGATCATGGAAGTAGAGCTGGGCAATATGGAGAAAATCAAATATCACAATATTTTTCACCAAATACATAGATATTGTGGCAATATTATAGGGTTGACTATCTGTGCTTTCACAAAATATACAATGAGATTGTTGATAAATAATCATCAGTAATGTAAGGTGTCCTTGAGTGCTATGAAAGGCGCCCATAAAATAAAATGTATTATTATTATTAGTATTATTATGTGGATATAATGACTAAGTAATGGTAATGGCAAATAATAGAACAACTAGAACAGTCTGGTAAGTTCAGAAAATGACATCACTTTACTGTTACATTACTTTACTTTACTGTGCAGCCTTTAAAACCAGGAAAAGACGACACTTGTGTCATATTACAATATCCAAAATTTAAGACGATATCGAGTCTCAAATATCGACATCGATATAATATCGATATATCGCCTGGCCCTGCATGGAAGCTTATGTTTTAATATCCTGATTGATCACCTTTTGGACATTTTAACTACCATGAAGGGCTTAGGATAACGCACTCTGAAATATCTGATGGATATCATCTATTGATTTAATGGACTAAGTCTTAATTTCAAGGTTTTTGAAAACCTACTTTCATTCTAACTGAACACTGAACAGGCCAGGCTCAAGCCTGTCAGTCTGTGTGATAACAACCATCAGCCGATCTCATCTGATCTGACCCTGCTCTCAGCCAGGACTTTATTCCAACAACAATTACACCATACCGGATGGATGATCTCGCACTCATTGCCCCCTCCATATCGGAGACCCTGACGAATCTGTCCCCCCCCCCTTTGGTGAGTGTGTGGCAGGTGGCGCGTCGACTTGGCCCCCCGGCCCAGTCCTTCGGCCCTGGCGCACCGATAAGAGCTCAGCGTGGAAAATCAGACAGCAGCGCTCTGGCCTTTCAGAAGCGAGCGGGAGAAAATGAGCCATGAAGGAAATCGGAGGTGATTATCTTTATTATCAGCCAGGGGAGTAGCTGTGGAAACGGAGACCTGTGTGTGTGGGGGGAGAGATGCACAAGCTGTTCCAGCAGCATGCTGATTGGCCCATACAAGCACCAATGGTAATTAACATCTGCATATGCAAACGAGTGCTCCAGCTAGGGAAATTTGGCAGGCGTTTCTCACCTGCACCCTGTGCCTGAGAGCAGCAGGGTGGTTGAGTTTGTGTCACTGTGTGTATGTCTAAATGTGTGTGGGTACACAGGGGTGCAGACACACGTACACAAAATCAAATTATGCGTATTCTGTGACTTCATATTCATAGCACAAGCCTGTTCCAGGGTGCACTTGTGTATTTTAATGTCCCTGTGCATTTGCATAGCTGAAAAATACTTACGCCTGCACTTTTTGGAAGCACAGTTGGTATGGGTGGACCGGGGGCACTGGGTCGAATGGACGCCATCCTCCCACCTCTTTGTTTTTGCTGTGTAGTGCTAAAAGAGATGAGGCCACCCAACAGGAGGCTGTCAGTGGGCCTGCTGGGGGAGCCTCATTACCATTTCAGGGAGCAGGGACAAATAGCGTCCAAAGAAAGACACTCCAGCCAGCCTCGCCTGCTGATAGGGACGGTCACAGCGATCAGAAAACTGGAAGAACTTGTCAGAAAGAGAAAGGGCACTTTCTATATTTTTATGTTGTATATGTACACATGAGTGAAGCAGTTAATTAATAGCTTGGCTGTTTCCCTTTTCATTCAAACATGTATGTTTGCATGATTCCCAGGTCTCATTTATGCACCTGTCTTTTCATGTGTGTGCCGTTTTCGAACATCATACTCTGAGCATGTAAGTGCGACTTGCGACCTGTGTCTGTGTGTGTGAGGCTAACACATGCTGCTGAATGAGTCTCTGACCTGTGAATTATGCAGAGCGCCCACTTACGTGGCCCGGCGTGTGTTGAGCTGTGGAGTTCTAATGAGAGAGAGGCTAGCGGGCGGCAGGTGAGACGGGCTGCAGAGCACACCGGGAATGACAGCTCCAACAGCGGGAAGCCAGGCTATAAATAGAGCCTGTGCTGAGAGTTTATGACACCTGGATTCACATTCGTTAGCAATTTCCCTCCGACCAACTTCCACTACCACCCACATCGCTCTCTTGTGTTCTGTTCAGCCTCAGTGCTGCTTTTTGTGTTTTCTCACTTTCAAAAGTTTTTTTTTTTTTTGCATCTTTCTTTACTTATTTGAAGCTGTGGTAAGCACTTTATTTTTGGCATTGTTGGGCAAAAAATGTCATATTGGCTGTTCTGTGCATACATTGCCAGCACTGTTGAGAATGATTTAGTGTGTATTAATATGCAGCTGATAAAGCCACCCACAAATTCACTATTTACTCCTGTTTGTGTAACGCTTGTATGGAAGTAAATCTGTTTCATCGGATTTTGAAATTAAAAAGCCATTGAATTTCTAGCTCTGAATATTTATGCATTGAAATTGTGTATCAGAATTTTATTTTTTACTCTTCAAGTCTAAGTTCATACATTCAGAATCAAAAATTCAACCTAAAAAAAAAATCAATATAACAAATTCAGATGCAAAATACAATGTTTAAAATTCAACTAATATATTTTTCATCTTCCTAAATTCAAATTTTACTTCAAAATGCGATTAAACAGATTTACTTCCATACACTTGCTAGAACTATAGTGCCCACTATTTAGGCTTTAAAAGAAATCATAGAATATTTACTGTATTTATGACCCGTTTTCACAGATCTACATTGGGGAAGTATTACGAGACCAATGCACTGTTGGTTTTGGTCTTTTCGTGGTATTTGCTGTCAATAATAACAATATAGACTATTGTCTTAGGGCTATAGGTGATTCTGAGCAGGATTATGATACAGCCTTTGACTTGCAAGCATAGATCTAAATGATAAATGGAGTGCAGGTATACAGTGTGGTGAGAAGCACCTTACAATGCCCCACAACGTTTCATGTGTTTCAATGACACGTGAAGTTATAAATCTAACTCTAGGGGTGTCACGATTTTGATTTTAAACCAAAAATTGATCAAATGAGCTTTCCATTTCGACTATCAAAATCAAAAGCAGGACCGGCAATTCCCCCAGTATTTTATTTTTTTCTCTCCACCCTACTTGCGCACTTCCGAAGAAATAAACAGCAGACACACGGTGTAGCTTACCGGCTGGTAGCATGCAGCTGAAGACACAGGGTAACGTTAGCTTACCGGTAGCTGCAACTGCAGCTGACCTTTTCCAGACACCATGGTCAGTGCTGGAGTCGGAGATAATGGAGAAACAACAGAACTGAAAAATCCTCCTGCTTCCTGGAAGTCAGTGAGTCTGTTATGTAAACAAACAAGGAAGGTAAAACACGTGGGCTCAAAGGGACTACACGGTGCGTTCATGTGCGTCTTAATTTCGAAAAACTCAAACACACTTTGTGGCTCTTTATTGTGACATTACCATCACTGCTGAAAAGAAAATGTCAACCTACAGTATGACTGCTTTTTGTCTACAAAAGTGCAACTCTGCCAACACCCCAATGCGTGATAATACAAAACTTTTCTTTATGATCAAATACATGGCTACAAAGTCCCTACTGCAGCGATTTGCCTCAAGATGATCAGTGGCAAAGGGAAAACCAAAGACATTTGAACAACCATCAGGATCAGAACTGAGAAGCACTCAGGTCCAACAAGGTGTCAAGGGTTTGTTGTCACTGTGAAATTAATACTCAGCCATTGTTCAAAATGGGGCTGAAATCATCCCTGGCATCCTCTTTTGCCAACTCACATTACTGTAATTATTTCAGAATTTGCCTTGTAATCCAGGCTGAGAATCCTACCCAGAACGAATGGGATGTCAGCTTTACGCAACTACTTGTAAAGGCATTATAGGGCGTTAAGTCCCGTGTGGATTTGAATTGGTCTCAGCAGTACAGGATTAGAAGCAGCGGGGATTAGACCTTCCCTAGAGGAAATACAGGAGCAGGGGTGGCCAAAGGACTCAAGATATAGAATATATATTGCTTGATAAACTGGCTGCAACAGGAAACTACTGTAAGAAGCATTGTTTATACTAGGCTTCACAATATGAAGAACATATCCTGAAAACGATATTACTTGTGATAAATAAACATATATTAAACTGTACTCAGTTCTGCATTTCTGCTGCTTTCAGCATTCTGCTAAAATACAACAAATTGCTTGATGAGTTTAAAACAAATGAAAGAGAATCATTTCCGACATTCTTTTGTTGAACAAATTGAACGTGTTACTGAATATAAAAGGCACCACTAAAAAAAGACAGTTTTGACGGTTTCTTTTTAAAGTGTGTAATTTTTACTGATATTTTCTTTCAACTTACTCAAAAAAATCTCTTGAGTTTCTTTCGCGATACGTGGCAGCCTTTCGCGAAGTGTATAATGCCCCAGTTGATATTGCGATGACGATAAAAAACGATATATTGTGCAGCCCTAGTTTATGCCATTACTCCACCTCAGTAAACAGTGTCACACTGCACTTTCTTATTAGTCATGTAGAATGAATGAATGACCACTCCTCTGTCTGTTTATACACTATATCCACAATGTTCCACTGCCGAGATTTCTCCGGTGCCGCCGGTTTTTCTGCCGGATGTCCGTTACCTTCCTCTTCCTTTGTGTTGGCATTCTAAACTCGGGTGGATTTATGAGGACTGTGGTTAACTGCTCCTCAGATCTCTGCAGGGTAAATCCAGACAGCTAGCTAGACTATCTGTCCAATCTGAGTTTTCTGTTGCATGACTAAAACAACTTTTGAACGTACACGTTCCATCAAAACAAGATCCTTCCTGAGGCTATTTTGCAGAGGCACTGTGGCTCTGTCCGGCGCTTAGCGTCACCCAAGACGATTGTGATTGGTTTTAAAGAAATAAACCAGCCAATAAACCAGAGCACGTTTTTCTCCCATCCCAGAGTGCTGTGTGGACTAGCCTTCTACAAGGTCTGGCAATACGAGACCAGTCTACATGTAATCAGTTAAATCTGCTTTTGCCCCAGGTGACTATTAGGTATTAAAGTGGTGGTATGGTTGCCATAGTTTCTTTGTTTCGCTCAAAGACTTCACTTAACGCTTTCATGGGCACCTGGACCTCCTTCCTGCTTCTCTTTCTGCCCACTTATCTGCTATTTTCTACTGTTTCCTCTCTCATAAAAGACATCCACAAAGTGGACAAACGTATGCGCTTTTTGCCTGGTCATCCACAATCATCCTCTGTGGAATCACTGACCCTCAGGGCCATTTTATTCCAGCTAAACACACTAACCCACACTTCCATTAGCAACCTAATGTGATTGCAGCCCCTGTGGTGGCGCAGAGAAGCTGAGCTCAGTCTGAGCTAACAGACTCGCATGAAGACAAACGACCGCAACTCAGTATGTTACAGCTATGGGTTATTCTGTTAGCCGCTAGCCAGGAAGGGAGTGGGAAATGCAAGATCTCAGATTGAGTCACAGATATAGGAGGTGAGAGAGGTATGGCCTGTGTCTCCCTGAGGTATGCACACTGTGGGGTGGGGTTTTGGGGATGTGCCTTAAAGAGGCCAAAATTGGCATCGCCTTAGGATGGAGGTTTTCAAACTGTGGGAAAGGGAAAGATAGACATGAGGCAAATATACAGTGAGAGATGAAAGGGACAGGTGTGTGCAGTTCTGAAAACAACAGGAATTTAGTTATTGTGGTTTGGCGGGATGATCAACACAATCAGCAGTAGGGGTGGGAAGGAAATTGATCCATGTATGTATCGTGATTTGTTTTTGTAATATTGGCGTTATATTAATATATGGCGTCCATTCGACCGACGGCGACTCCATCATATCCGTTTCCAGCAAAACAGACTTGAAGCAGAAAATACATGTGGGCCTAATGTAGGCTACTTCTGAAATAAATGTCAGACTGACTGATTGTCTGACATGTGATGTGCATTCTTTTTAGAAAACAATTCGTTTTTAGAAATGTCTCATGATGCTACTGTCTCTAGAAGTGTCCTATTCAACTTTAGTTTTTGTTAAAGAAGGGAGAGAGAATCGCAATACTCAATAGGCCTACTATCGAATTGCAGTTAAATGAAAATAGAATCGGCACCCATGTATCCTGAAAGAAACGAATCGGGACAAAAGCATATCGTCCCAGCCCTATTCAGCAGCAGTGGTACACAGCTAGAAGCATATTTAGCCACTTTAAAAATCCTTAGAGCCCGATTTCTACAATTTGCGTCAAAACCGCGCTCCTTCTTGGGAGTCTTAATTCAGTCAAATCTAAACCCTCAGATGTAATACACAGATGTTAATGTTGACTTACACTTACCGAGGATATCTTCATCTTTGACTTCCGTTGCATGCAAACGTCCGTAAATCTGCTTAGAATTCATTGAAAAAAAGACGCTCCGTGTAACAACAGATCTTGCCGGAGAATTACCACATATTTAAGTTTTCTTCAGTTTCGAAGTAATCCAGTGATAGTTGTCTGTACATCCATGGTCACATTGCAAACAAGAACTGGTACTAGCCAATTCGGCATACTTTTAAAGTGCCCATATTATGAAGAAATCACTTTTTCTGGGATTTGGGTGTTATTTTATGTCTCTGGTGCTTCCACACGCATACAACCTTTGAAAAAAATCCATCCGTGCTGTTTTGACTGAGATACGGGTTTCTGAATGTGTCCTGCCTTCAGTCTCCGGGTGAGCTGTTCAAAATCGGCAAGGCTTTTTACGTCACTAGCCGAAACGAGGTGGCTAACCGTAGCATGCTAACGCTAGCATGCTAGCTCATTCTGAATGGCAAAACACTGCTACAACACACACTAGTTCACCATAATCTACAAAAGAACTACTTACATACCTGCAAACTCAGAAGGGCTGAAAAAGGTGACCCCCCCCAACATTTTCCCGGTGCTAAAACGATACTTTTAAAACGGTATATATATATAGCCTACTTTGAATGCAGCACGAGGCTGGCGAGGCGAATTTCAAGTGAACGCAACATCTGTCATCCGTTCCTCTCCAGTGAAATACAGATACACTTTCACACCGTTTAGCTGTCAGCATTTTAAACGTGTTTACACCAGCTGCTAGCCAACGGTAGGTTAACGTTACCTGCTGCCAAGTATAGTGTTAACTAGCTAACGGTAGGCTAACGTTACCTGCTGTCAAATGTAGTGTTTACTAGCTAACGGTAAGCTAACGTTACCTGCTGCCAAGTGTAGTGTTTACTAGCTAACTGTAGGCTAACGTTACCTGCTGTCAAGTGCATTGTTTACTTCCGTGACATGCGGCAATGTTTAGGTTGCATCTAATGTCCGTTTTCCGAGCATCAGAGAGAAACGCAGGCATTTCAGTTGCACCGAAATCCACGTTGCAATTCAGTCCGGTAGATAACGGTCGTTAAGGGACCGGTGCCGTATTAGCACCGGGTCTCGGACCCCCCAACCGCCCCACAAAATAAAAACTCTTCGGAGCTACACGATTCACGTGGATGACATTTTCCCATTCAAAGCGGCGATTTTGGCCGAAAAGCGACTAGTTTGCAGGTATGTACTTACATGTCCCTATTCTGCAGGTATTCCACGCAAAGTTGAAAGTGTGCCCTCGTTTAGAAGAAGTCTCACGGCTAATTCTGCCTTGTACTACTGAAGTTGTAGAAACAAACAGATAGCTAGATGATGTGATCTTACCTAGCTACTGCGCATGTGCGACTTCCAACAAAGATGTTACAGCAGTGTGAGGTCTCAATCTGTAGCTAAAACAGAGACCTGACACAGGGTGAAAAGAGGATCTGCAGCAATGTGCAGTACAACAAAAATATGGTGTTTTTTGAAAATTAAAACATGTAAACCTATTCTGGTACAACCACAAAATACAATTATGAACCTGAAAATGAGCATAATATGGCCACTTTAATGGTGCCAGTTTGACAAAAAAACTAATTTGTTGCCAACAAGTATTTTATTCTTATTCTTTCTTTCTATTCTAGTTGTTTATGGCTTTGCCCAAATTGGGAGGTCGCTCAACAAAAAGACATGAATACAGATTTTAGCTCTATGCAATTTTTAACCAGCAAAGTTTATTTATATATAACAACAGTACAAAGTGAATCATTGGCTTGCAAAATAGGTGTGCTTCATATTTACAATAGGTACACAATAATATATTATCATAACAAAATCAAAGCAAATAAAAAAACAAGAGAACAACCCTTTTTTAAATACTTTAAGTTTCTTACAATTTTCACAACACTTTTATAAAACAAGAAGAACAGACAGCCATTATTATTATCATCATCGTTATCATCGTCATTGCCAGTAATTACTATTTTACAGAACTCCAGTGTCTACAAAGGGTTTGTTTACAATGTGTTTAAAATGGAAGTATACTCATTACATACTTTGTGATATTTTGACTTGAGAATAGTACATTGGATGCCTCAGGGTTTCAATTCATCCGTCTGATGCCATGAAGCAAACAAAAATGCTAATTAAATGCTTTGTTTTGTATAAGGAATGATGACACGTGCCAGTCAAAACCACAACCCCCGTCTCTTCGGCAACGCGTTACACCGAGAGCAAAGAAAGTGCAGAAAAGCGCCTTCAATTAGCAATCAGCTTGAGCTGAAATGAGGTTGTGTTTATGAGCGTCTACCCATATCTCACACGACTGACAGTCAAATGAGATTCTGCGCTGCAGAATGCGAGTAAACAAACTTTTCTTTTCTCAGTTCAAACTGAATTAAAACGATCCTGGAAACGAGTGTACATGGAAACAAGCTACAGTATATCATATAAAAAAAAATGTCTTTCACAAAAAAAAAAAGGTGCATTCAGCTGTGATGTAAGACATGTACACATGGGCTTCCGGTAAGAATTTGCAGTTAGACTCTAATGACAGCGTGGATCGATATGGAATAAAAGGCAGAACTGAAGCATGAATTAAGACGCATGCAAAAATCTCACACAAGACAAGAGGAAACATCCTGATATAAATGATCTCGGAGAGCGGAGAGAAAAATCAAAGCCACTCTCAACAAATTTGTGTGCCTCTGATTACGTTCGTCACAATTCTGAACACAGGGGAGCTCATCAAAGAGTGGGAAAGACTCTAATAAACATACATTTGTTTAATCCCTTGCAAAAAGGAAAAGGCATTTAGGTCCTGTTAAAATGATAAAAAGCATTACTCCATACAAGCAATGTGAGGTATGAGGAGGATACAATTCTATTTGCTGAAATTGGGAAGACACCTTAATGAAAAGGAAGAAGCTTTATGTTTATGTACTGTATATGTGCGCCATTGTGTACCTACAGATGTTTATTAGGGGGTTAGCGATAGGGCTGGGCAATATATCGATATTATATTGATATCGATGTATGAGGCTAGATATAACGTCTTCAATTTGGGATATCGCATATGACACAAGTGTTGTCTTTTCCTGGTTTTAAAGGCTGCATTACAGTAAAGTTATGTCATTTCCTGAACTTTCCAGACTGTTCTAGCCATTTTATTATTTGCCTTTACCCACTTAGTCATTATATCCACATTACTGATGATTATTTATCAAAAATCTCATTGTGTTAATATTTTGTGGAAGCACCAATAGTCAGCACTACAATATCGCCGCAATATCGACATTGAAGTATTTGGTCAAAAGTATTGTGATATTTGATTTTCTCCATATCACCCAGCTCTAGTTAAGGCCCTGACACACCAACCCGATAATCGGCCGTCGGACAGTCTGGCGAGGTCAGAGACTCGAGTCTGTTTGGTGTGTTCCGTTGGCCTTCCTTTTGGCCAACCTGACATGCTCGGTCGGAAGGCGGGCACTGCTGGCAGTTGGACTCAATGACCAATCTGATTGGTGGAGTGCTAACCCGGAAATGACGAGCGGGATTAGCGTGACTAACGCCTCTCAAAATCTGACGATCTTTTAAACTGACCTTTGTCGATCTGAAATGAAGACAGATTCAGCAACTGCATGGTCTATTTCTCGCTTAAAATGTTTTCAGAAACACGTTTCGGTGAACTATTTTAGTAAAATATGAGATCGTATTCTGAACAAGCTGCCATGACAGTCTGGCTTTGAATTTCTGGAGAAACCAGACCCATGTGAC
The DNA here is from genome assembly GCF_031162955.1 of Sander vitreus. NCBI lineage: Eukaryota > Metazoa > Chordata > Actinopteri > Perciformes > Percidae > Sander > Sander vitreus. The sequence continues at coordinate 26,937,703 of NC_135861.1, read as the reverse complement.
GCGTTCGTCCAATCAGCTGCTGTCGGCAGTCGGCATCGCTTCGGTGTGTTCCGAGGCACTTTTTTTTGGCCAAGTCTGCCGAAGGTCAGCCGTCGGGTTAGTGTGTCAGGGCCCTTAGAGAGCGAGAAGGTGCATTTTTTTCAGATGAGGGAACAAATTATAAAATCTAATCTTTCCCACATGTGCCCCCACTGGCCGGCCACAGTAATAGCATGTCAATCATCACACCATCCTACATTTCTCCTTGCCTGTTAGTTTGATGTTTTTTTTCTTCTTCTTTTTCCCATCTCCTGATCACACTGTGCACACACACAACGGACTCAGATCAAAGAGAGGCTTCAAAGCCGGAGCAGGAAACTAGAGCTAAAGGGGTTTTTTCTCTCTCTCTCTCTCTCTCTCTCTCTCTCTCTCTCTCTCTCTCTCTTTCTAACTCTCCCTCTCTCTCCTCATTTCTCAACACCCTCTCTTCAAACAGCTCGGGCGATCCCGAGCGCTGAGCGAGGCAATGTCTGCCTGAGCTCAGCCATACCCTCTTCACCTTTTCCTTTATCTCGCCAAGGCAGTTCTCAGCAGAGTGCCAGCGCTGGGTATCACAGAGAAACCATTGGGCTCCGAAGCACTAAAAAGGACCGTGCCCGAGTTGTGGATTAATAAGATCACTAAGAACACTAAAGCAGGCGGGTATCTAAGGCCACAGAGAAGAAAGAAGCACCTTTCACCCCACTACTGCTGTTTATCATGCTCTCAACAACACACCATTGCAGTATACTGTGCAAACCTATAATAATACCTATTTTCAAGTACTCGATGTAAACAACAAGCAAACATATATCCCGGAAGAAACAGAAAGGACCTATCCAGAGGATGGAATCTACAGTTTGTTGTCATCCAGCTAGAAGGTCGGAAGGTAACATTAGCCTTTCAACATGTGACGTTTTGGCTTAAGACGCATCAACGCGACATGCAACATACTTTATTTTTATTTTTTTTCTGTCCATGTGTTTCATATGTTGTGTTCTTCATTCATTCGATCTCTTTTCTCCCGCTTATGTTTCGTACCTTTTTTTACGAGTTTCAAAACTCAACCATTCCAGTTAGAATTTATAAGCTTCAACTTCAGCCGGCTCTACACTCCAATATGAGAGCTTTGCTTCCCTCTGTAAAGCGTGAACCGATTTTTGACACATTAGCGAACGATTTAAAAACTTTTGGCACTTGTTGAAACTGAACCCACGGAGCTAGGCTTCTTGTTGTCTGTGCGCGGACATGGGTGGTGGTCGGGGGAGGGGGGTGGATCCCCCATCAGCTAACATCTCAACTGGTCAACAAAAGCTGGCGTGACTCATTGGCACTTGATAGAATCAAACTTCTGATGTGTGATAGCATGCATGCAAAGTACACACAAAGTGGATCAAGTTCCCAAATAGATACAAACTGTGGTTATATAGTGGAGATTCTTAGCTTAGAGACCAATTGCTCTCGTTTGGTCTCTACTAACTGCATCTGCACACACTGTGTATGTATGAGCAGCCACAATGCAGACGACACGCGCTCTCCTTTAGCAGAAAAAAAAGTGATTTAGGGTAAATAATGTTTGGGACGTAGTTGGACGGGCTTGGGCCAGGAAGGACTAATGGAGTTGTTCACTTGACGAGCTACTGCAGTTCAACTGAGCCCCTTTTCTGTTTGCAAAACTCAAATAGACATACAAACGGACAAACAAATGAAAAACATTTGTACATTCACATAAACAGACTGGCAAGTATCAACCGGTACATACACAGATGACTTACTGCTGAAAAAAACAACAACCTTGGACACCAGATTGATGCTGATTTATGGTAATCTCCTAAATACACTATAGACTTCCTCGCCGTCGTCCTCAGTTTAGGTGCAAGCGTGCTGGCTGAACTGTGATCATCCATTGACTCTTAGATGACGAGCACAAGTTTTTCTTTTATGTTTTCCTGTACACTTCTGATTGGAGGAAGAGCAGAGGTTTTGTCCGTGTCATGTGAAGCATCAGTCCGAGGAGGGAAAGGAGTGAGAGAAGACATGGACCGTGGCCTGTTTCACTACCACACTGCCCGTCTCTTTACGTCTTTGCACAACAACACTTGTGGGAGACCGGGAGGTGGATGTTTTCAACTGCAACTGATAATATTCAAATGTACAAGTAAAAAAATAAAAATCTGGGAAATCTGAACGCAAACTCAGCAGCAGTCCGACGTGAGATCTGCTCCTCTGCTTCTCGCCGTTATTTTTATTTTTTTTTTGTCTCCATTTCACACTCAGGTGTCAGTTTCTGACTGAGTGGAGGATAAAATCTGTTCCTCCGTTTGCTCTCACGGTTTGGCAGAGTCTTACTCAGACACAAACACACACACACACACACACACACACAAAATTTCCTGTCAAACTGAGAGAAAATATACTTTGCGGAAAAAAAGGAACGAACAAAAATAAATAAATAACGCCATGTTCTTGCCTTCTCTGCTGATGGTCCTTTCTTATGCCATTATTAGCTCCAGCTGCAGGGCCTCTATCTCAGTCTGTGGGCCCTTAGCTGGTGCCATTATGGAAGGAGGGGAAAGAATTACAAACTAAAGCTGTTGTATGTCTGTCCGACAGTGAATGCAGAGAGGTCCCACGTCTGGTTTTCGTGGTGGTAGCTCCCACGATGAGAGGTAAGTAATGCGGAACCTTCTTAGCGAGGGCCCTGTAGAGACTTGTGGTCCTGTCTCTCTCGTTGTTGGCTCTCTCTTTGAGTGGCGGTCGCTCTCAGCTCTCCAGGGACATGGCCGAGATCAGCTGCTCCACCTTGTAGGACAACCTCTGCTTCCTCGCCTGTTCATCCTGCTCCAGGGCGGCTGTGATCTGTACAGGACAAGGAAAAACTTTGGTCAAATACCAGCCATAAAAAAAAAAAAAAAGAAAAAATACATATTCCGACTGCATCCTTGGTGGTTGTGATACATTTATAGAATTAGATCTGACAACATTTCGTAGAGAATTGCGTATTTCTTTATGGAGCAGAGCCTGTTTTCAGTGTTGGAAGAAATATTTAGATCCTTTACTTAAGTAAAAGTACTAATACCACACTGTAAAAAAATACTCTGTCACAAGTAAAAGTCCTGCATTGAAAACGCTACTTAAGTAAAAGTATGTAAGTATCATCAGGAAAATGTACTTAAAGTATTAAAAGTAAAAGTACTCAATGCAGAAAAACCCTCACATTTTAGAAATTTCAGCTGGACTTGTAGGCCGTTATGTTGTAGTTTAATTAATAATAAAACATCGTATTTTATAAACTACATGTGTTTTGTGTGTAAAAATCTTAATGTGTAAAGTAACTAGTAACTAAAGCTGTCAGATGAATGTAGTGGAGTAAAAAGTACAATATTTCTCTCTGAAATGTAGCGGAGTAGAAGTAGAAAGTGGCATGAAAACAAAAGACTCAAGTAAAGTACTAGTACGTCAAAATTGTACTTAAGTACAGTACTTGACTTAATATACTTAGTTACATTCCACCACTGCCTGTTTTTTGTTAGGTTTGTATACAGACATCACATGAAATAGAAAGAAAAGAATTACATCACTGCCTTTGTCTTTGACAACATATGGAGAAATATTTGTGTATTAGCCTTTCCCCGTTTCATCTTCTGAGCCCATTTCTTGGAAATTTGGCATTTGTCATGTCGGGTTCAAAAGGAATTCAGACAGGCTCTCTCCTTCGTTCTCTCGTCTAGTGTCTGCCTTGTCAGGATGAATCTATGTCAGAGTGGCAGCAACACGCACGGCAAAGGCCTTTAATATGAACATAAAACAGCAACACAAAAATATGGGCCATGTCACCTTTGATATGGATATTTGTATCCAAATGCCGCAGCTTTTATTTCAACATATGGTTTCAGGTTTGCTACTGTGTATCTGTTTGCTACCGTTGATCTATTTCCTATCAAACTACACTAAACCGGAATGCAGTGTTTCACTCAATAATTGATGATTCCAACAACATAATTAATTGACCCCTCTTATGCAATGCGTGATTTCAAATATTCTGAGGTGAGAGATAAATAATAAATGAATATGGGAGAAAAAACTGTCACCCACAGTGTACAATTTATTCATTATTCACACGCGAGTAAAACGTTTTTTTTTCCATTACTCATTCACGGTCTTTGTCCATTTATTCATAAGATAGCAACACAATCAGAATCCACCTGAACACACCTCCCTGTAAGACCAGCACGCCCATGGGCGCACAAATGGGTGCAGGTGCATTTGCTATTTAAACAACGCTGGCGCTGGACGGGAAATTGACAACTGCGTCGGTCTTAAACTAGCAAAGACACTTGCGTCGGGCTTTGCGCTGCGCCGGGTGTAAGATAGGGCCCGAGAGCTTTTATGTCCTTCAGTCAATCAGAAACACATTTTTCATTTTTAGGGGTCTTCAACCTTTTTTAAGCCAAGGACCCCTTAACTGAAAGAGAGATGGAGCAGGGACCCCCTACTACATACTGTACATTGTATAAAATGAAGTTGCATATTAAATTGGGCCTACAATAACATTTAGGGCGGCCTAAAGCCTTTATACATACCTTTTTATGGTGCATACTATACTAAGCTATTAAAATTGTCTAGTAATTGTAATAAATGTTAAATATACATGTGATACAGTGAATCCTTAGGATGAACTGTATCTGTGGATGGCCTTAGAGACTACCTTGTCTATAGGCCAGTAAGCCTATCATCAGTGGGGATTTATAGTTGCTAATAATATGTTTGACTTTTTAATTTGGAGACCCCCCTGCTGTGACGCTGAGGACCCCCTAGGGGCCCCGGAACCCCTGTTGAAGATCCCTGTTTTAGCGGATTGGTTTCGGTCGGTCACTTCCACCTCTTGTGCAGAAAATGTTGACTGACTGTTGTCTGGAAAACATCTCAGCAACACTCATCTTCTCTTTTTTTCCGAATAGCATGGCAAACCTTTGTTTGCTGCCTGTCCTGTGTCAGAACACAGTCTCTGTCTGCCCACCTACCATCTTCCACTCATCTGCCTTAAGTGCTCTTAAAGGCTGGCAGCTACAGACCGAGCATTTCCTCCTCCTCGTCGGGCCCGATAGCAATCTATTATTAATCTGTAGCACTGTATGCAGGTGCAGCTCCCACTGCCATCTCCCAAATCCATTTAAGTAGGCTGCAGCTCTGGCCTGGTTAGCCTGACAAACGGCCCCTTTGTGAAGGGCTGAGTAAGAATGAAGAGCTGTTAATGCTAGGTGAGGTTTTTATACACTGCACTGCTGGGAGACAGCACGTACTATAGGAGTGATGAGGCACATGTGTATGTGAGTGTGTGTGTGTGTGCAACATGAGTGTGCGTTTACATTTGTTTGCGCATCAGATGGTTACAACTGCAGAGGCAGCAAAAGTTCCGTGTATGAGATTCAAGGAGAGCAAAGGGGACGCTGACTGGATAATGGGTAGAAAGAGAAGGAATGTACAGGAGGGAGGAAGAGAGATAAAATACGAGACAGAGAGAGAGAAAGAGAGAGAGAGAGAGAGAGAGATACTGTGGTCCAACATAAAGGTCAGGCTAATGTGTCCCAGAGGAGGAGCTGACATTAGAAGCAGAATGTCTCCATAAATGCACTTTCTTTCTCTTCCTTCCCTATCTTCCTCCCTTCTTTTTTTACACTTCCTGTGATCTGACAGTGTGTGTGTGTGTGTGTGTGTGTGCCTATGAATCAGCTCATGAGAGCCCTATATAACAGATAGTCCACTCTAACTCGGTACAGACGAAAGTACAGGGCAGCATGCTGAGAGCTTGTAGACATCCACTTTCTGCTGCGCAGATCAGACACGCTGCCTTGTTAAGCGCAGGTCTCACTAGACCTCTGGGCTTTGGGGAAGTCTACTGAAGACTCGGAGCTGACCTCACTAACCTTTTCCAGTTATGAATAGCCTGGGAGCACCGAGGGCAAAATGAACGTGCATTAGAAAGCGTGGGGCAAATTTGCGGCACGCCTTTTGTTCCATCTGCCTGTAATTAGCGGCTGATTTGCCAAGGCAGCAGCTCATTACACAATCAGCGCCTGGGACTGCCCTCCAGGTAAAAATGTGCACGTGAAGGAGCTCAGTATGCCAAGGGATTTATCTGAGATCACCAAGCTCAGAAATGATGCTGCGCAGAAATACAGTAAAAACAAAAACATTTTGAAACATTTAATAAGGGAAGAGTTCAACTCAACCTGAGGAAATTATACTAACTCTAAGTTATTTGTAGGAATTTATAATATTAATGCAACAGGAGTCATTAAAAAGTCCTTTGGAAGGCCCAGTTTGGAACTGGTTAAGTCCCTGGGAGGCCCGACTTGGACTTGGTTAACTTGTTCTTATACTGCACTGTACATTTTATTCTCGTATTTTATCTGTTTTTCATTTTGTAATTGTTTTTAACTGCTCTTTAATGTTTTAAATCAAGCTGCCTTGCCTTGAAAAGGTGAGTGTGTGAGATAGAGGGGGGGGGTGACCAGTTTTAGCCCAAGCCGCTAATTAGCTTATAACGCTAGTTGTTGGGGCACGAGGAAAGTAAAAAGAAATCATCAAAGCAGTCACGACCAGTCAAATGACGATGATCGTGCCTGCTTTCCCAAGATGGGATGTATGTGTGAACGGTATTGTCTTTATAATCTATCTTTTTAATAAACTGTCTGTACACTTACATAGTTCTCAATGTTTCGGTTTACATGTAGGGACCCTCATTATGCTACCGTTGAAGTGTGGTGCTATTTTGAGCCTTGTTAGTGGTCTAGAAATAGTGATTTCTTTTTACTTTCCTCATGTGTTATTAACCCCTAGGTTCATTTTGCACCGGATTTCTTCTTTAAAGATGTGTTTAAAATCGCAACCGATTTATTCTCTGGTTTAGATATGAGGTCGTATTTCCTGCCACCGCTAGGGGCGCTATTTTATGAAACGCTCCTGTGGGTCGTATTAGAGGGTAGGGTAACAAACGGCCCGTATCGTTGTATGGTTTGGAGGACTTGTTGGCTAGAACATGTGTGTAGGCAAGTATCACTTACCTCCTCACTGTACTTGCTGACGTAAGAGTAGATCTCATTGAGAGCGCTGAGCATGTTAAACTCTGTGGAGTGGAGTCGGGCCTGTTCTGCCAAATAGGCATTCATGTCCTGGTCACTAATGGCCGGCAGCCGGTTGATGTCAGCGTAGTACCTGAGGACGCAGACAAGGGGGCAGCACTTTGTATCACTCGCAGAGAATCACTGAGTTGATGTAATAGCTCCACTGAGACATAGTAAATTTTTTTAATAAATCACTTTCATGAACAATGAATGCCTGGTAACAGTCACTCACAAAAGGCTTTTTACACAATCTGGTTGAGAAGTGTAAGCAGGAAGAAAGAGAATTATAAATCAATTTCCTAAAATATCCCAGTTTTTATTGTAAGAGGATACAAAAAGGATGTGACAGAGGGGATCAGAATTGTGTGTTAAGTGAGTGTATCAGCTCGTACCTCTCTACCCAGCTCTTGTAATTGGGGATATCTTTAGCGTAGAGCAGCTTATTGGATGGGGAGTCTTTGCCCAGACGGTGCTCTGAAGTGGAGCAAGAATCCATAAAGGTCTGAGCTACCACGGACAGACAGGCATCCGTGATGCTGCTCTTATGGATGTCAAACACGAACTGCGGGTTCTTGATCACGTTCACCCAGAAACGCAATGGAAGGCTGAAAGATGGAGTCAAAGAGAATAAGTAAGAGACAGAAAGAAGTTATCTGGCACACTGAATTCACCATGTGACATTAGAGCAGCTAGCCATGTGATATTTCCTTAGCAAAAAAAGGCCCTTACCAGTTGCTTTTCCACGTGTGTCGCACGTCTGTGTCATGAATGCCATGTTTGTCTGCCTGCTCATCCAGGAAATCAAACATGTATTTGATGGCGAGGGGAAGAGTGCTCCCTCGGTGAACTGTACTGAACAACGTCTCAAATAGGTCGTCGACAAATTTTTGTAGGGTACCCTGTGAAAAGGAGAGAACACAGTCTAAATGCAGTCTAAATGTCGACGAAAATGTAGTCTCCCATTGCCTGACTTATCTCCACAGCGCTGTGGTGTAAGGACAGGCTCCTCCACACATACGTTCAGGGATAGGAGAAAAATCTGAGTTGTTTTGCATTTCTTCAAACCAATCACAATCGTCTTGGGCAGCGCTAAGTTCTGGACGCAGCGACGGTGGCTCTGCAAAATAGTCTTGGGAAGAAACTTGTTTTGGTGGAACATTTGCACCCCGCAAAAGAAAACGCCACATACAATATTAAAGGTGCACTATGAGTTCCTGCATGACGTCACTTCTGTTGACGTTCCAAGTAAATGCCAAACAAAACAGAGCAACCTTGCCCTTCCCCCATGTTTCCGTAACTGTCATATGACTAACTGACTAACTGTCACTAACCCCCACCCCCTCCCCCAACCATCTTGTCGGTGATTGGCTGGAACATGGTTTGTTGTATTTTGGTGCACAGCCTGTGCCCCTAGTGTTTGTTTGACGTTAACGACCCCTGTGTTGTCTCCCGAGACCGGGCTTTTCCACAGTGTGTTCAGGGGGCAGGCAGCTAGATCAAGGAGAGATGCCTACGATTTGAGACAAAAATGAAATCTCACTGAAACCATGCAGGAACTCATAGTGCACCTTTAAATGAAGTTAACTGTTGACACAATACAGTAACGTGAGCTATTTAGATTAGCTGGATACAACTAGCTGGTTGAACGAAATTTGCTCTTACCAGTGTATCGCCGTGGGTATTTTGTCCACAGCAATCCCACCAATCAGTCCCAAAACGTCCCAGTTAGAGAGTAAATGCCGCAAACATATTCTTTGTAAATCTCTACAATTATTTCCCGAAAGAACCAAGCATGCCTGCCTTGTTGCACGATCCAAATTCTCTCTAAACTTGCCATTTTCAGCGTGTAGCTTGCTAGCTTGTTTGCAAGTTTGTTTCCCGAAGCGAAGGGAGATTTAAAACAGCAACACAAACGGAGCGGAAGATGAGGGACATCCAGCAACGTGGCTCACTTGCCGGATTTCAGGCAATTATCCCAGAAATGTACTTCCGTTGATCCAGACTATCGAACATGTTGACATGTTGACACATACTGTATATGGGGGAATATGAATGTACCTTGGTAGCTAGCAGCCTGGTCAGATAAATCTCAGAGACCATCTTGCTACCGCGGTCCCCTTCCTTCTGGTCTCCGTGTTCGTGGTTCTTCACCAGGTGCCACACCTTCACACCACTTTCTAGATCAGGGGTGATCATGGGAGCACGTGAACGGAGGCTGTCGGGACTGCCCGTGTAGCGGAATGAAGAGTCTGTCCAGAAAAAAAACAACAATAGAGACAGAGATACAGAATGATCAGTAATCCTAAATGACCGTGATTACAAAAACTTCCCTTAGGTGCAGCATCATGCAAATTAAACACGACCACACACAAGCATACAGTACGTATACACATAGCCTCTCTCTCATTTCCATCTCTCTTTGTAATTCATGACAAAGACAAATCTTCTGTGTTCTCCTCCCGCTCTAAGCCGTACTGTAAAGGAAATTGCAGTGGTGGATAATTTCATAGAACAGCAAAGTAATGAAAGGGAGGGGAAGTTGTGGTCCCTGGCATCGCATTGATTAGCAGTGGCCGCTTGAAACCAGAATCCCAAATGACACACAAGCCCTTGCCATCCATTTATCTTATTACATACAGCGTGCAGGAAAGAAGTATTTACACAATGCTACATATTCATTCTCTGTTTCTGTCTTCTCCCTGCGTCATGAATACTTTGAACGTCGTTTTCTTTTTTCCCCTTCCTACACTCATTCATTTTCTCTTCCTTTTGCCTCTTTATATAATCCCTGCCTCACTGACTGAAACTAGTTTTGTCCCTGGCTCCTCTTAAAAGCACTTGTAATTGGGTCTTCCCTGCCACACTGTACCAACGCCATGTTGAAAACGTCCCTGTCACACTCTCATCAATGCATCAAAAGATCCCTAATTTGTAGGCACCACCCTTCATCCATACATCGTCCTCGTCTCTGCTCTTGTGTTCCTGCCTCAGTCTGAATGATGCTGGTTTCAGTTTCCCTAATTAGCCGGCGTCTACACCTGCCAGCGGGCTCACTAGAGATTTGGGATCTGAGGATCTCAATGAGGATCTCAATAAGGATCTCTCTGACCTGGCATCAAAGGCCGAGCTAAACAACAAAGCTTTTTGCTGCCAGTCCACCCACTTACACCTTTCAATTAAGACCAACCTGTGCCTCTGCAGTGGCGACTAGGGACCAGGGCCTGAGTACGGGGAGAGGGGTTTGAATATATGTGCCTGTGTAAGCGTGTATAGGGTGGATTGAGGTACCAAATCCCATCTTAATCCAGTCACTGGTTTTTACTGCGCTGGTATTTCCTCGTTCCCTTCATCCTTCCGACACCCTCAGCCTTTACCCCAACTTTACTAGTCTTTGCCAGATCTTCCTCCACAGCGCTGCGGAGGAGGGTCTGGCTAGTACACACAGCAATCCGGAATGGGGGAAAAATGTGCTCTCGTTAACTGGCATTTCTTTAAACCAATCACAATCGTCTTGGGCGATTGCTAAGCGCAGAGCGGAGCCGCTGCAAAATAGCCTCGGGAAGGACCTTGTTTTGGTGGAAGGTGTGTAGCTAGCTGTCTGGATTTACCCTGCAGAGATCTGAGGAGCAGTTAACAATAGTCCTCATAAATCCATCGGAGTAAGCGACAAAGAAAGTGGAAGGAAACGTGACATCCGAAAACGGACATCCGAAAAGAGTGACATTCGACGGAACAAGAGAGCAATCCCGGAAGTGAAACGTCGTGGATATAGACTACAACTCCCCTAACACCAGGGGCGGAGCTGGGAGGAGTGGCTGCTGGAGCTCCAGCCCAGAATGTTTTCTCAAAAGCCCCAAATCTTTAAGGAGTTTTAAAATAACTTCAACTTTGGGTCATTTCCCCTTCAGACTCTCTGACTGGACCGGCAAATCAATGGAACAAAAGTATTATTACTGGGGAAATACTTAACTTCAAAATAGTAACATCTGACATTTTTTGGGGAGTGCAAATGAGTCATCCCCAACATTTGTTGTGTTTTGGTTTCAGAATGCCAAAGGCAGTTGGTGAACAATTAGATACAAAACAGGATGTAGGCTCTACAGGAAGATTCTTTTCATTGGCAACTACCAGTTTTTTTCTCCAAATGATGTACAGATGTTTAGGCATTCTGTTATCTGAAGTGGCTTGAAAAACTTGACTTGGCTTGGGAAACCAATATCTCTCTCTCTCCCCCAAGTTTGGGCAGAGCTCCGCCCCTGCATAACACTAAGCAGTGACCTGGAGCCCTCTTCTGCTGCAGCCCCCAGCTCCTGGACACAGCCAGCCAATAGGGGAGTGTGTTGTGGCTGATTGTTAAAGCTCAAGGAGGGGGTGGTGGTGGTGGTGGTACCGGCAGTGTAAATTGAGTCAAGATGCTAAGTGTTGAACGTGAAATTGGTATGAATCCATCAGCAGGTGTCGAGCTGCAGCTGTGCCTGCTGTGCCAACCCATGATTGATGAGGGACGTGGCACACGCCAGCAGAACCTCCGCTTTTTATGCCGTGCACGTCCAACTCCAGTGCTCGAGCACTCGCACACACAAAGTAAAAAAGCAAGAGAATGAATGCGAGAGAGTACAGAGCCTCTCCGCAGCACGTTGCAATTTCATAATGGCTTTAAAATCCCTTTAATATCCCTTGTGACTAAGATGTTTCAGAGTAATGACTATGTAGGTGTAAAGCTCAAGAAGAAGAGAGCAAATTAAGCTATGCTATTAAAACAACAACAACATAATACAGATAAAGGTTCCTTTCTTTTGTTACACTGGTGGTTATACTTCTTTACATTACTTTGGTCCTCCATCATTTGTTTAAAAGAGATTGATGACAGAGCCTGCACTGTAATCTTCTTTTCTTTTTTAAGATTATTTTTTTGGGCTTTTACACCTTTAATTTTTGACAGGACAGCTAGGTGAGAAAGAAGGGGAAGACATGCAGGAAATCGTCACAGGTCAGATTTAAAGCCTGGACCTCTGCGTCTCAGTACATATGTGCGCCTGCTCTACCCACTGAGCCAACCGGGCCACCTGCACTGTAATCTTCTAAAGGTCATCATAGATATCAGTTATGTCATCAGGTGTGTTGCGAATGTCACTCCACATGATTTTACAACACTGAAGATAAAGGTTACACACAAAGTATCCACAGTTATCCAATCCTGAATAAGACTTGTAATTGCTGGAGGGATAAGGACGCCGATAGCGCTTTTTCTTTGTTAGGCGGTTTAAAGGCAGTGTTCACTTTCTGTGCCCAATGCTGGTAATTGGCCATGCTCACTTATCTTTTTGTGTTTGTGTGAAGTATCATTCACACAGAATAATTAGCAATCATAATAAGTTGCCTGGTACTGCTGTGCGTGTCTGGCATGGGACCAATTTTGGCACCCAGCAGCAGCACAAACTACAAGCACATCTGAAGTATGTTGTGTGTTTGCATGCATGTGTGTGGGTGCAAGTGTACAGGCCCGTTGTGTCCTACACAGAATGCATCTTCATTATAATAATATCACAGCTTTTAAATCAAACAGTGGCTATATGTCTAACTCTCCCCTCTTCTTTATCTGTTTTTTTTCCCTCTCTAGTCTTCATTCATTATTGTATCATCCAACAGAGTTTGGACCTTAACTGTAGAGCAAACTGCAGCACACACACAGTTGGAGAGAGAAAAAGGCTGCAAAAAAAACCTCTGCAGCAGAAAGCAGAGCAGCTCCAAACAGAGCTGACCATGGCTTTGGGGAGAGTGGATTTGGCTTTGTTCATATCTGAAACAACTAATATGAAAAACATTTTGATGTGTCTGTGGAGCAACAAGAGCAACAATGTAACATTTGCATGGAATTAACTGCTGATTAACTTTTGAATAAGCCTGCGAATACGTACGTAATTGCCTAATATATATATTATATATTAGGCATATATATACTAATATACTAATATATATATATATATATATATATATATATATATATATATATATGCAATCAATGTTATCCATGTCAATGTTGTAGGGTCGAGTCGCCAACTGTCGAGTCCGAGTCAAGTCTTGTGTCGCCAGTGTTTGAGTCCAAGTCCGAGTTACCAAAGAAGTGTCCGAGCACCATTAACTGAGTTTGAGTCCGAGTCGAGTCACGAGTCCAGAGAATAGTGACTTGAGTCAGACTCGAGTACTCCATCACTACCTATTATGCATAAAAGCAGTCAGAAACTTCATCCAACTACCTATTTCATGAAAGTCTGAGTCCTAGTCCAAGTTATCAGTGCGCAAGTCCATGTCGAGTCCAGAGAATAGTGACCCGAGTCGGACTCAAGTCCGAGTCCAGGACTCGAGTACTCCATCACTGATGTCACGACAGGGGAATGAAAAGAGCAATGTGGTCTACTGACTCACCGTATCTGCTGATGGAGGAGCGGGTTATGCTGGCTGAGGAGGGGATGTTGTATGATGAGGTCTGTTTGGGCACCAAAGCCACAACGCAGCGGTCTGACACCTGTGAGAAGAGACACATATAACATGAATCTGCTGGTACCATAATGGTGATTTCCATATTTTAATTAGAACAGAGTTTCTTTTCCCCCTGAAAAATGTTGAATATTCCCATAAACCAAACATATCCCAAACCCCCTACGCAACCCAGCCCTTCCTGTCATATCTCTGTTCACTGCTGTTCTCTACCACAGCCCCGTGGCTTTCTTTCTGCAGAGGATGGTGGCTGTACTCAACATGACTGTCATTGTCATCCCCTTTCACAAACATTAGAGACATGATGTAAGCTTTGGAACTGGGATGAGATGCTAACAGGGAGTGAAAGAGAAAGCGAGAGAGAGAAAGAGAGAGAGAGGAAAAGGGAAAGAGAACACTGTCAGAAAGAGAGACAGAGACTAGAATGCGGAATGTCTCATCTCGTGTATTTCGCACCCTAAAAGAAAATGGGGTACGCAGGTTTAATAATAGCATTAGAACAGCCCAGAGCCAGAGTCAAAGTGAAAGACGGAGAGAAGAAGCTGTGTAAAAGATGGCGTGTCGTGAATGAGAGACAGACACTGAGGTTCATCCTTTTTTCCCTCTCAGCGTTTTCTTTTTACAAAGGGCTCCTGGCCCGTGTGTGATATGCTTCAGTCACATCAGATAAGCTTAGAAAAAAAAAGATTTTTTTTTTTTTTGTATCATTAATTTTTAACATGCTACTTCTGTTAGTACACCATAACATCCCATTTAAGAAAAAAGCTAAACACGGCAAACAAAACTTGTGGTTCTTTTCTGAAAGCCAAAACAACAAAACAGCTTGTTGGCTGGCATTTACAGCCCACCCCAAGGAGGGATTTCTCTCTTTCAGACCCAGCGAAGACAAACTGAGGAGCCTCCAGTGGAGACATAAACAAAAGGCAAATGCCAGGCTCCAAAAGACATACCTCAAAAGAATCTACAGAACAACAGAACAGTTTGCGGGAATGGGTTGCTCTCCATCCCTTGTTTGAGAATAAGCTACTGAATGTTGGCATGGGCATTTACAGAGTTCCTCCTTGCCCTCGAGAGCCATGTGCCTCTCATCCGCCCTCAAGTCTCGCCCATACTTCTATATCCCACGCTTCCCAAACTAATCTCGGCTGTGCTATTAGTTGGCGTTACCATCTGGCCTCTACTGGCCTTGCTGGAGAGACACTTGAAACTGGGGATGAAATCCTCTTAAAGACGCAGCTCTGGCTCCGTGGCTTCTTGGAAGGAAATTAAAAATGCTCTTCCTTACCCCCACCCGGCATCTTTGACCCTTCTATCTCTCACGTCCTGCTCATTTGTCCCCTAAACCTAATTTCTACGGCCTCTCCGTCCAACAGCCTCCTCTTGGCTGACAATGCAGGGACCAACGCTAATACACCAGCAGCGTGGACTTCCGTGAAGTTTCCATTGCTATTCCAGTGATACATTTTCTCTGGGTAGCATGAAATAGCTTCTCTGTCTCCCCCCTTTCCCATTATGCCTCCCTCCCTCCATCTCTCTCTCTTTCTCTCTGCTTTTTATGGCTGACAGAGAGGCTACAGCAGAGATGGGTCCTTGTGATAGAGTAAATGATTGAAGGCGTGCAGATTTGCCCTTCGGGGATAATCCAGTGTGGGGCTGATAGTGGCCAGGTGTGATAAGGGCTGTGGGCCCTGCCTGTGATAAGACCTTCCATTAGACAGTGCAGAGCCGGCCACAGCAGAGTGCGGTCAGCCTCTATCTTTCTTTTCTCAGCCCTCCGGACACAACCCCTCAGCCCTGGCCTTAGCCCGTTTCCCCTTGGTGTCCCATCTCTCCTGGACTCATGCCCTTAAGATCACAATGCTTATCATACCTGTCGACTCTGCCCAGTAGCTTGGAAACACACAACCTGTGCATATGTGCCCTCCTGTCGTAACGAAATGTGAGCTTGGCCATTGTGTATGAATATAACTCTCTCTTAGGTGTCCCGGGGAATCTTCTGAAGAGTTAAATGCCAATCTGCTGGTCTTTCTAATGGGATTTAAGTTGGGCTTTAAACAATGAAATGTGTTTCATTGAAGAATCAGTGTGAGTTTTTACAAATAATACAGTGGTTGCCATTGGATATGTGACTTTAGGGTGTAGCAGTACGGCAGGATTAATCAAATATGCCTCTTCTTTTCTATAGAGCTCAACAGTGACTGCCCACTTTTTTAACAGCTCTGGTTCCGGAAGTCCTTTTCCCCGTTCAGTATCTCCATTGACGTTTCATTAAATGCTTAGCACCGAGATGAATCGTGACCATAAAACATTTGATTCGGCACAAAAGAACATTTTGACAACTGATTCAAAAAAGGCAAGACTGTGTACAGAAATGATCATAGTCTTTAGTGGTAGCAGCTAGCTCTAGCCGTTCGCGGGTTTGCGGGTGCGGTAAACATTTCCATGGTAACAGCGAGTTTCCGCAATCAGAGACGTTGCTGTTGTGCTTAGGATTGTTGTAGGTAATATAGTATTTCTCCCTAAGATCGCAAATAAAACGCGTTTTTCTCAAAACAAGGTTGATTTCATACGGACTTTTACAACCTCGTAGCTCGTGGTCAGTCTACCTTGGATGGTTTAGAAATTGCTTTGAATTTTGATTTTTACTCCACACTGTTGATCTCTATGGAATATACTATTTGTTAAACTATTTACTCAATATTCTTCCTCCTAAAAACCTTCATATTCCCACTTGTCCGATATTTTTTATCCAGATTTACAATGGGAACCAGCGAGCCGAGACAGACAGCATTGGATTCATGAACAGATAGCAATGTAGTAGTATCTATTTTGTCTGGGGCAGTTGAAAATAGCCCAACATTCCCCCAAGTGAAGTCTGCAGGGTGGGTAACAGGATCTATCTGGCAGGCTCTCCTGGTATAGCCATCAGTGTCTGCTCTCCCTGTTCCTTCACCGCAGAGACGAGGACAGACAGAGGTTACCAGGCAGCAGCAGGGGATGGAAGTTTCCAAACTGACTTTATATTTTGACGCAGTCTCAGCCAAAGTGAAAGAGGGAGCAGTCTGCCGTTTACTGTCACTTACTTGCACATTAGGAATGATATTCCTAAACAAAACACACACTGCCCATGTGTCCCCACAAATGGATGTGACAAACAAATATTAATATGCTGGAAAAGCCACAGCCCACCTGTCATAAATCAACACTTTGTCAAACATCATCAATGTAATTACCCACACAGCGCCCTGGTGAATACGGCGTGGGCCTGTTCTGCAGTTTGAATCCTCATAAATAACCTAAGCGGTCTGACAACTTCACTCCATAACAATATCCTGTTTATGAGAGCTGTTAATGCTAATGTCGGATTCATGTGGATGTGGCTGTGATACTATCCAGCATGAACAAGGTTAGCACCAACATGTCTCAAGACAACAGAGACGGGGGAGGTGGAGAAGAAAGATGGTGTGAGGGAACACTTTCCTTTGTTGGGGTGGAAGATTAAAACAACAAAAAGATCCACATCAGCAATCTGCCTGTTGGCTCTTCAATTTCATAAATCCGTTATCGCAACTCCTGTGTTTGTCTGAGTAGAAGCATGTGCAATGTGAGGCGTGCATATCTGAGTGTGCTTTACTTACTGTCTTTATTCATGCAAGAAAGAAATATATACTGAAATTGATAGAGAAGAGTGGGAGGATAGGAGTTTAGTCCCCTGACTGTGAATGAAGTGTTGAATAAAGATTCTGAACTCACTTTAATATGTGTGCATTTATGTTTTTTTTTTTTTAATTTTGGTGTAATTGCTGGGGAGCTGGGAAGGTGTGCTTTTCCATATCCAGGTTATGTAAACCATTATTTCCCATGTGGCAGGGTAAATAGCCAATGGGGTTTCTTAGGAGGCTGTGAGCCCTATGAATTTGAATGCCTATGCCTGGTCCCTGTGTGTCTGCTAAGGGAGAATTAGCAAAGACTCAAGTTGACGCTCGGTCTCATGCTGCATATTTCAGAGCCCCTTTCAATATTTCCTTTTCCCATTTTTTTCCCCTCACTCTGGGGCCTAATGAGCTGTGCTCCCTCGGTGTGATAGGCAGCCAGATGTGCTGTCACCGCTGCCAGTGCAATGGCTTGGTGTGTGACGGAAACACACAGAAGCTCACACACAGGGGCCATTGCCAGCTCATGAAAACCGTAACGATGCACAAGTGTCTCTGTTATCCCATCCCACTCTCATCTCTCTTACCACCAACTGCCCTATTCCTTTGTGCTCTCTCTCTCTCCCTCTCTCTCATGGAAAGCATCTCCATTGGCTAACGACGGCAGACAGACTGTGACGCAAGGAATGTAACAAAAAACAACAACAACAGAGGAGCCCATTATGGTGCGGAAGAAAACATACTGCACCGCTTCATCAAGGATTAAAGCCCTGCAGAGAGCGAAGAAGAAGAGGTGCTCATACCAAGAGAGGGAGAAAAGAGATAATGTAGGTAAAGTGGGCGAGAACGGAAAAAAGATGGGAAATGGGGTAACAAGACAAAAAAAGCGTAAAGAGAACACAGACAGTGAAGGTGAGGACAGAAAGGAGGGTGACGAGGGAGAGAAGACAAAAGGGGGGGGGGGGCTGCATGGTGCCAAGTCCTGGGTGAAGGACACTATGATGTGTCCCTTCTTCTAATGACTCCTACATCTGTTAAATTATTCTGCTTACTCTGGTGGGCAAGAGTTCAGCATGAAGGCTTGAGCCTCGCCAGACCTTGTCCCTATTTCCTGTTCCTAGATGGAGCTGCATCTCCTGCCCCCCCGCCCAGGTCTCCAACCCCAGCTGCATCTCAGCCCCAGCTTCTGCTCTGGACCAGGTAGCCCAGAATGGTGCCTCATGCAGTCTTTAAGCAGATGGTCCCCTTGGTTGACTAATGAGAGCTGGCTGAGCGTGTGCTGCGAAAGATTCATGACCTGCCGAGAAGGCTACCTTCTCATTCTGCCTTGCCTCTCTCTCTTTTTTTTGTATTCCTTTTATTCCTCGTTATTATCTCACCCAGGCTTCCTCTCACTCCCTCCCGGTTTCCTTTTCATTTACAACTTCAACAGCTATAAATTCTTGAGAAAAATGCAGAACTGCTCTTGTTCTCAGCTTTTCACTTCTTTAGCTCTGTACTTTCCTCTCTGGTTAACAGGGTGCAACAGGTAAGCCCATGGGCCCTAGAATTGCAGGGTGTGAATGGAGGTTATACATGCAAAGAGATAGAAGCAGGCAGTCACAGCAGGACTAATTGTTGCCAGCGTATAAGTCAACGGGACAGAGAGAGAGAGAGAGAGAGAGAGAGAGAGAGAGAGAGAGAGAGAGAGAGAGAGAGAGAGAGAAAGAGAGAGATTCTGCCTTCGTCTCTCCCGGGAGGAGGGAGAAGTGTCGGCTGAGGTGTTGAGGGTTCATCTCTCCTGCTACCTGTACAGTAATTGTCCTCTATTCTGTCACTTGGATTACACCAGGCGAGGGCATGCAAATGAGGAGCTGAAAATTGGCTTCTTTAAAGTCAAGAGCAGGAAACATCAAAGTTTGGCAAGGTATGTGGTACAATTTCCATAATAAAAGCCGCAGCAGAAACTGAACTGAAATGAACCTTTTCTTGATTAAAAAGCCATTTGAGAGTTTATTAAGGAAAAGATCACACTGAAGCCTTTGTGTATATTTACCTGATAGTGCATGAGAGTGTTGAGTCTCTTCCAGTCATTTTCTATCTTGGTGGTGATGTCTTCATCCTGCAACACCACACGAGCCATTCGCCCCTGGCGCCACTCTGAGGACACACACACACACACACACACACACACACACACACACACACACACACAAACACAAACACAAACACACACACACAAAAAAACTTAATTAGGCTGCATTCACACCACATCAGGCGTTGCGGCGAAAATGCCAGTCCTCTATTTATTTGAATGTGGGTAAAGTGTTCAGGCTGCGGCGGTGACCACAGGGGATGCTGATTTTGTGTGACTTTTACACAACTGCCTTTGCCAACTATGTGTACATAGTAGTGAGCCACAAAGAATGTAATTTGTCTTGGTTTTAGGGGGAGAGGTTTGGTCCCATGTGTTAAACATATACAACTGAAAACCACCATGTGTTCAAAACGCACATCTGCTTTGAATGAACTTGTGGTTAAAGCGTAATAATGTGGTGTGTGCTATATTGCTTTCATGCTTTCAGAACCAGTTACCTTGCAAGGCAATTGTTAAGTGTGCTAAAATAAACCCACAACTTCTTCATGACACAAAACAAACTCTTAAAAACACTTCCCTTTCAAACCTCATTTGCCTTTCAGTCGGTGGAACGTCACACTACATGACTCCCGAAAAGAGCTCTCTTCACACATTACCCAAATGAGTAGATATCAGTAGCCGGGCGGTCTTGTACGGCTCTCGGCACGCGTATACTCCTTTCACTGACTTGGATTGACACGCAGCTTTAGCACCTTCCAAAAAACATTACACTCGAACATTTTCAAGATGTATGTGCAGGCAGGCTGCACGCTTTAATTGGTACTTGTGTCGTAGAAATGGCACGCTATTAGCATACGCAACAGTCAGCCCGTCAGGGTCAGAAAGGAGAGAAGAGTGGAGCAGACAAGAAAGGATGAAAAAGCGATCTATGGGAAAACCTCCTTTCAAAAGAGAAAAATTGGAAGCAGCGGGGGGGGGGACAGGGGGGACAGGTGGAAGCTGTAAGCAGTGCTAGTGGAGGGCAGTGGCTGACGGCTCGTGGCGCGGTAATGAAATGATAATAAGGGTGTTGACGGGGGAAGTGGACAGCCATTGTGGCTCTCATGCTGGGAGCGATCATTGATTTTCTCCTCTGTTGACTGGGTTTTATTACTTCTTGCCAGGTGACCACATGATATCCTTCCCTGGCACAACTTTCACCCTAAACTGTCTAAACTACGCTACAGAAACAAAACAATGACAAAAAAGCACACATAAAGCACATACAGACATACACAGAACATTTTTTACTGTTAAGGCATCAATGGGAGAAATGGACAGATGAGAACGAGAGAGAGGACAGTGGATAGACGGCCGTATTTCTCTCTCTCTCCCAACCTGTCGAGGCAGATGGCCGCCCACCACCTGAGGTTTCTGCCTGTTAAAAGGAGGTTTTTCCTCGCCACTTTTGCACCAAATTCTTGCTCTTGGGGGGGGGGCGGCGTGAGGCTGGCGCGCACGCCTGTCAGCTCTTACCTGGGTAAGCCAGACAGCCATGTCACAGACGCAAAAACACACACCAGTATAAAGACATGCACACTTCTCTATCTCCATCTACTGTGTCTTATTGGCACTACCATGTAGCGAAAGCAGCCAGATGGAGGGATGCAGCACACCCTGTCAGTCAGTTTGATAGAAGGGGGCTGGCAGCAGCACACTGAGGCTGGCTGGCTGGCTGGGCTGCTGGAACACAGCTTGTATCGCACTAATGCACTGATAATCTGTACACATGGCTAGCTTTTATCTCACTGATACATTAATCTGTGGGTGTGAAGGACCTTACACCTGCCAACTGCATCTGTGAGCGTCTGGATTGTGTGTGTGTGTGTGTGTGTGTGTGTGTGCATATGCGTGTTTGTGACGTACCAAGGTCCATGTCGACAGCACGTGGCCGCTGAGAATAGGGCATGTTCTTGTAAACAGCGTCCAGTATCTTCTCCTTCACTTGGGTGATGGTGTCACAGTTGAGCACCTTTACTGGAATCTCCGGACTGTTCTCATTGTCTGGGTTCACACAGTTTAGGATCTGGATTGTGCAGACGGGGGGAGAACAGGAGAGAGAGAGAGAAAAAAAATCACAGAAGGAAATGAGGAAGCAGAGGAAGAGGCTAGAGGTGTCCTGTTACTGCTTGGACTTGGGTCCAGCTTGAGGCTTCGCCCTCATTAGAGTCTCCTTGGAGCATGGCAGGAGCTTCGAGAAACCATTTCCGCTCTCACTGGCATCCCAAAATCTAATTTCACACCTTCGGTGGGACACCAATTTCCAGCTCTGCCGGGGTATTAGCACGTAATGAGCCAAATTCCCAGTCGGAGCAATCAGAGCATTGTCATGTCACATGCTGGCTGCATGAGTGTTTTTTTTTCTGTGTGTGCATGTGTGTGTAGAGGGGGCTGTTTGATGTGTTGCAATCTCCACAGCCACCTACGCTGATGTTGGACCAACACTGAAGCCTGTGGGATCATTAGTTAATTTTCTTCCCATACAGGGAGGAAGAAACTCAACACAGCTATGTCATCTTAAAAACAGTTTGTGGTAAAAAAAAAAAGTAGAGTTAATATATAAACTGTATGTGTGCATGTTATTATGGCAAAACAAATGAGCGTGGGCTTTTGTATCGGTGTGCGTATCTCACAAGAGCTGCTTATATTGGACGACACATGTTATGCTTCTACCCAGGGGTTAAAGCAACACCAAAGATTCTTTTGTACCTCAAAATAATGTTTCCAAAATAGTTTCGGTGGTTTTATGAACTCGTAACAGGGTGAACGGAACTCCAGCATTCGCTTTGCGGCCCTCTATTGGCTAAAACCGCACTACGCAAGTTTGCCAGATCGGGTAGCGGATCTGTAGTTCGAATGAGACAGCGGTAATGGACAATTCCGCTTCCAACCTGTAGGGGGACCGAAGAGGACAAATGCTTTGGTGTAAAGTGGGCCAGAAGGGTCTGGAACGGCGTTTAGCCACCTTCGATTAATTTAATCGGCAGTTTCATACATCAGCGTTTTCCGTTTGTTTAAAATAACGCCAAATATCCATTCCAGTGTTTTCCCTATTCATCTTCAGCAGTGCCGTGAGTCCATGAATGAGGCAGGTGTCTGTGGTTAGTTCACATCTATGTGTGTCTAAATGGGTAAAGTCAGAAGATCAAACAGGGTGAAGATCATGTTGTCGGTAGCCTACCGGTTACAAACAGGCTCGGTAGCGAACAGCCGGTGTTTTTAGCTGAGCTAGACAGAGAAAATTTGGTTAAAAAAGATTGGTTGTCATGTCATATGGTGACTTAGGAGGCAATTGTGCCTTAGTGCTCTGATTAATTTGGCATGCAGGTAACACACCAAACACGTCATGAATTTGTTTTAATACTTATTTGTATAAATTTTTTTCCTTTCCTTTTTTTCTTCCCTTTATTTTTTTACATGTACGTGCAGGCATGTATGTGTGTATGGTATGTATATGTATAAGTATATGTATGTGTGTATAATATATATATATATATATATATATATATATATAGAAGAAGAAAAAAATTGTTTTAATGAAAACTCAACTCGTGGCAAATGCTCCTGTTGTTCTTCACCCCTGTTTTGAAAGTAGAAAATAACGAGAGTAACAGGTGAACTAGATTTTTTTTTTAAGATTATTTTTGGGGCATTTTAGGCCTTTATTATACAGGACAGCCGCAGATGTGAAAGGTTAGAGAGAAGGGGAATGACATGCAGCAAAGGGCCGCAGGTTGGAATCAAACCCACGGCTGCTGCGTCAAGGACTGAGCCTTAGTACATAGGGTGCCCGCTCAACCTGGTGAGCTACCCAGGCGCCCTGTGAACTAGCTTTTAAAGTGCTGTGTAGTGCATAGAGACTTTAAAGGAGTAAGAAACTTAAAGTGTTAAATTTGAGAACGGCATTTGGTGTTGTGTTAGCACCACCACACCCTGATCTAGGGTTCCCCCGCCTGCCAGATCCCGCTTTAACCCCTGATTTCTACCTGTGTGTTTTTGTATGTCTGTGAGCCTCTGTGCAAACTTCTCATGTGCCTCCTGGAGTGTGACGTACCAAGGTTTTGTACTCGATCTGCTGGCGGATGAGCTTGTCTTCACTAAGGGAGTAGCGGGCCTCTCCAGTGATAGCATCGATGGGCCCCTTTTCCATCTGCTGCTTGATGGCGCAGTACAGCATGAACAGAGGCTCCCCGGCACACTCCTGTGAACACACACACACACACACACACACACACACACACACACACACAGATTCACACATGAGAGAACATCACAGCATAAACACAAAAATTCATTAGACTGAAAACACCTACCAGTCCACATACTGTAAATATCTGACAACGTGCAATCACACGTTTAATTTAGAAAATGTAATAAGATACACAAGATAGGTTTAATGCGTAATCAGATACAAACACACACCACGCGTGTTGCTTAGTGTACTAACCTTGAGGAATTTGTGAAGGAGGAAGGCGAACCAGTTTGTAAGCATCTTCTCTGCAACCGACTCCGTTCTGAAATTACATCAAGAAAACAGAAAAAAATAAAATAAAATTTAACTCCATGCTTTCTCTTGATATCTCCAAATCTTTGGATAACACAAGAGTTGCATAATTCATGAGGTTATGTGCAAGACATTATCTTTCCATCCTGGGTGGGTGCCTCCTGCCTGTTTGGTTTTGCTTGCAACTGTCTGCAACACTGCGATCACAGTGAGTGAGCAGAGCCGAGCCGAGCGGAGAGAGGGCATCTGTGTGTGCATGGTTTGTGTGCGTGCACACGTTCAAAAGAGTGTGTGATTGAGTCTGCGTGGATGTGAGCGCGAGCGGATGTGCGCCCGCGTGTGCAAGTGTGCGTATTCACGTGTGGTTGAACACAGCGGGACATCAGCAGCTGTGACAAGCCTCAGCTGTTGAGAGAGACGAGTGCTGTCACAGCCAGGTAACGCCTGATCACAGCCAAAACCATCTCCTCTCATGTCCCTCTCTTCCTCTCCCCCCCGCCCCCCGCCTCCTCTCCCTTCCGAGTCAATCACGCATGGAGGTGAAGCTTGCTGCTGGGCTCGATTGGGCATGAAAACACACAAGTGTGCATTGACCTCTCGACTGTTTCTTCCGCAGAGCACATGAGAGGACCGTGCGTACCTCTTTCATGATTCCCGCTCATTTCTTTCTCTGAATGCCAGACGAACACCCCCCTCTGCCTTATTAGCACCATCATGGAACATAAGAAAAACAAAGGTTGGATTTTTTTTTTAAAAGAGACAGAATACCAAACCAGGTGGGCATGGTTAATGAGCATGAAGCACAGATGAAAGAGATTGTCTGTGCACCTCATGTGGACAAGCACCTGAGGTGAAGAGCAACAACAACAAGCTTCCACCTCATCTTAAAAAAGAAAAAAAAAAAAACGCTTCTGCCCTGCACTTTTGCCTTCGTCGTTTGACTACTGCGCAAGAAAAACCAGCAATAACCAAACTACTTTGGATTGGAAATGGATTTTACCAGCCAGTAGAGCTGCATAGATTAATCGATTAGTTGTCTACTATTAATCGCCAACTATTTTGATAACCAATTAATCGGTTTGAGTCATTTCTTAAGGGTACACTGTGTACACTGAATTTCTCCCATCTAGCGGTGAAATTGTATTTTGCATTCAAACGAATAGTGCTCTCTAGCGCCTCGCTTTTTCAAATGTGTGTTGCAACTACGGTAGCCGTTATGTACCAAGAAGCTATGACAACATGTCTTCCAATTTTCTCTTTTTTTGGCGACGAGGACTCCTTCTCCTGTGGCTCGGCAGAAGAATCATCCTCCATTATGAACTAAAGTGCAGTGAAGGCTTTCACATTTGTCGGGGCAGTGACAAGCGCCTCTCACTGATCTCCTTCTCCGTTCCAGCTGATTTCAGTCACGTGACGCTGGCTCTGAACGAAAACACGATGTGGATTAACTGGACAGGTAGGCTAGTGCTTTAGGTCCCTCTCAGCCATTACAGTTTTTCAAAATGGCGGAACGACACGGAAGCCTCCTTGGAAATTCTTCGCTTATGATAAGTCCGATCATTAGCAGAGGTCATTTTACACCAATGAGGACATATTTATGAATGAAGACATTGATTTTAGCTAATAAAATACATTTTTTTTGGGACATTTTCTAGACCAAACAACTATACTACGTAATGATTAATCGAGGAAATAATCGACAGATGAATCGACAATGGTAGTCATCGTTAGTTGCAGCCCTACCAGCCATCTTTTGGTGCTCTTACATAGCTGCTTCACACACTAATCACATGTTAAGATGCCATGATAAAGTGTCCCACATGTGACTGCACTGCTGTTTGCAAGTGTTGTAGCATGTGATTGTCCTCTGGCTGCAGATTGTAAAGGCAACGCATTATAAAAAAAAACCTGACTCTCTTAATGCAGCAGGAAATGACTGTGATTACTCTGCTGTGTGCGATAGAGGGACCTTACAGCGAAATGTGCTGAACTGGGGATTAGCAGGAATCGAAGCAACCAGGTATTTAAGGCAAGCTAGAAGGCTTTCGTCTCCTCGGAGCTAAATAGTGCTAGGGATGATTATACCTATTCAGGCTCCGAATGGACCTAAAGGGAAATTATGACTATTATGGAGATAATTGCGTAAAGTCGTGTTTGAGGGCTATAAGCCACGGTCTGGGAAAGCACAAGTCCCTGGAGTATTGTCGGAGCCACGGGAGGTTACAACATTTTAGTCACTGAGACAAGAAAAAGTGATTCTTTCAATCTCAAAAAATTAAGATAGAGTGAAACTTGTTCTCTCTCTCTCTCTCGCTCTTTCACCTGCAAATAATAATAAAAAAAAGCTCTCCAACAGTAGCAGGACAGTGGGAGCAGAGGTTGTGTTTTGTTTTGAATGACGTGCGGCCGAGCTGTGATGTTGTCTCCCACGCCTAGGCTATTCCTCTGAGAACGAGACTGCTGGCCAGTCTATTGGCAGCTCGTTGAGAGGATGGAGAGCTGGGTGACAGCCTATTTGAAGTGTGATGTGCCTGCGGGGGGGGGGGGGGGGGGTGTAGATGTAGATTAGTTCAGCCAGTTTCAGCGACGGGATGACAGAGTAAACATTGCTGAAGAGCTGAAGAAGTGCACGCTCTTGTGCATGTGTGACTGGCTGCATCCTCTTTGGTGGCGCACACGCAAGGTCTATGCTTCTTTGTCATTCTGACATGCAAACACACAGGTGAGGGTGTACGTACACAAAGAAAGGAATACACATGCAGTATTCACAAGCTAAACCTTGCAATGCTGCACAACAACAAAAAACTTCATTCGAAAACATAATAAGGCGGCACTGTGAGTGCCTGAGGCTGTAGTAAACCTAAATATATTGTGGATTTTTTTTTGTGTGGACAATACCCCAAATCCCTCTTTAATTGCCCTCCTTCTTCTACAAGAATTCACCTCTTATCCCCACCCCCCACCCCATGCTTACTGTACCATGCATCCCCCCCCCCCTGCTTGTATGAGACTTGAGTGTGTTAGAAGTTAATGGAACCTATTAAGCATTTTAATAAGCTCAGCAAGTCCCGAAGAAGGAAGTCAAATAAAGCCTCTTTTTTGTGGGGGCTGTGCTGACTCCCCCTTAATATCTCTCCTTTTGAATGTCGGGGGGGGGGGGGGGCACTTTGTTCTCCTCCTTCTCCTTTCCTTCTTGTCCTCCTCCTCATCTGCCTCCACTTCCGTCTTTCCATTAATTGAGTTTCATTAATGAACATCAGGATTTCATTATCCCACATAGTGTTTAAGAGGGGCCTTGCATCCTCCCTATCTCTGGTCTCCTAATGGAAGCTAGGGTGGAGGGGAGGGGGGAGGAGGGGGGAGGATATATTAGCAGGCTATGGAATGTCTTTCAATGAAACTAATGCCAAACACAATACACGCTCTCTTAATAACTCTGTACTCCATTGCTCTGCATGGGCGGAAATCTCATTACGAAAATGCTGAGGAGAAAAATAATACAAGATTGAAAAGTCTCAAGGTGATAGAGGCAATGTTCTGTGATTCCATTAAAAGAACATTATGAAGAAAAGAAGGAGAAAGAAACTGGGTAAAGAGAGCGGCTGTGGCAAAGCTTAAGAAGAAGACGGAGAGAATAGAGAATGGAGTTTAATGTGAAAAAAGGAAGTGGCTGGCTGTTTATAGAATGTTCTGGTGGGGGTCCTCAAGCATTAGAGGAGTTTCAGCAATAATGGAAAGGCAGCGAGAGAGACTGTGAAATGGCAACACAACAGACATGAGGAAGGTTGGGTCGGAGGTATGGACACCGAGAGAAAAAGAGCGCGTGAACGTATTTCACTAATGTAGCAAAATACAATCCAAACACCACGAAGTGCAGCATCAGTTCCACTTAGCGCACTGGAGAGTGAGGAAATCAAACACATTGCCAAAGCTTAGATATTGCTTTCAAAAAGCTTTTAGGAGACTGCGAGTGTCAGCGAGCTAAAAAATCTTTCCCTATCAAGACAAAGAAAGCGGAAGGCACCTCAAATATTTTAAACACCAAAGAGACCAGAGTTTCTTTTAAAAAACACGCCTCAGAAGAGCAGAGTGCACCCTTCAAACGTGGTTCCAGGAACGTAACTGACTGGGGATATTATATCTCTGCTACATAAAGGCACATGCCAGTTACATGCCATAATTTGTTTTCACTGGACAGGTAAGATGGATGGTGAAATGGGATCAAGCACTTAAAACAGGCATAATAGAAAAAAATAGTCTGTGCCACAGACAACTACAGAATAACATATAAATACTGCCCTCTGGCAGGCAACCTGGACCCTATTTTCCTATGTTTTTGTGTCTAAGTGACTGATGGGAACAACAATCTTTGAAATTGGTCCAAAATTAAGCAAGACCGCTGCAGTCGGCATCGGCAAAACAAGCTACAATGTAAGTTATTGGACAATTGCGCACCTTCAATTTACGTCCCCAAAAGATTATTGTTCAAAGTGTCTGACAACATTATGGAAAGGATCTCTACAGAGGTCCACCTTTTTTGTGTAGAGTAACAGTGAAAACACACCGGGCGCGTAAGCTATTTTCATTTCGGCGTCCACGTTATGCAATCTGTCCGTTCATACCGGTGCGTGGAGCAGGCACGTGGGCCCGCGCACTGCAGCGGTCGTTTTCTTGCACGAGACGCGAGCGAATGTGTCAAGCCGGGCAGGTAATCCCATACAGGAAGACCACAGTGCAGCCGTATACTTTACAAAAATAAAACACATTTTAAAATAAAACGCCTAGGTTCATTGTGATTTTGGCTGTCTTGACTTCTCACAGCGAGACGCAATCAGGCACACGGAGAGAGAGACCGACGGACGGACAGAGAGTGACACACACAAACAAAGCCATATATAGGCTACAATTACCACAGTTTTCCCCACTCATCCTGTCTCTTTCTATCAGAGAGAGAGAGAGAGAGAGAGAGAGAGAGAGAGAGAGAGAGAGACAGAGAGAGACAGAGAGAGAGACAGAGAGAGAGACAGAGACAGAGAGAGAGAGAGAGAGAGAGAGAGAGAGAGAGAGAGAGGATCGCTTTGTGACCGGCGCGGAGAGATACGTTTCCGGTATGAATGGCCAGACGCGTGATCAGGCACGTATCTACGCTTTGAGGGCTATACGTGTTTTCACTGTTTGATTAAACTTTTTGTTTAACATGAAACATCCCCTAACTCGCTGTCGCCAAACCCACCAGACTCTATTTAAGAAAAAAAAAACTTTAATTTTCTCATCGAAAAATACACTTTATTCAAAGTCAACAGAAACAAAACAAAATCAAAAGCCGTCTTGGTTTGTTTTTCCACTGTTCCAACAATCACAACTCTGGTTTGGTTGAAATAACCCATTATATTAACCCCTAACATATGCTGGGTGTTTACATGCTAAAAGTATTGCTTCTTTAGATTTCTGGTTAAACAAAAAGATCTCTCTCTGTAAAGATCCTTTACATCCTGCTTAATCCCATGCATTTCATTGCATTTTTGTTCTATGATATACTACTTCAGCACATTCAACTTCTTTCAGGAAAGGAACAGAGACTCAAATGAATGGAAATTCATGAAGCATTCCTGTGAAATGCGTATTTATGACCTACTGTATTAGGTGCTACGAAGTCAAATCTACTCTCTGCAAATGAACCGGATGTATCGGATCTTGGCGGACACTTAACATAGGTGAAGAAGAGGGATGTTATTTTAACAGTCATTTTATTCAATCTACCTTAAACCCTGCACTAGGTGAGAGAGCCACATTGCTTTTTTATCTAGTCTGAAATTATTATAGCCATATCTATAGTAAGGACTCTATAATAAGCTAAGGTTGTGGCGACTGCAGAGTGATATAAATTAATCAAATATTATCATTTCCAATAAAGTATAGATAGTACATCAGCAATTAAACACTCAAATATGAAGAAAATACTATCAGGAGATAATCTGCCTGTGTGAGAGACAGAGTACGTGTGAGAGGAATACAGAAAATGGGCATGTTGGAGGCATACAGAGACGATGAGAGACAGGCAGCTAATAATAATCAGAGAACAACTTTACATGCAGCGTCTTCAATGTGCTGCCCACGTAACTTAAGAAAATACTCTGGGAAGCAGTCACATCCTCCATTTAATTTGCTGAATTAATACGTTCATTAGTTGCTTAAACTGCAATTCCGTCGTTGAATCCTACTCCTCCGCGTTCGCAGCCTTTCCCCTCGTTTTTCCTCTTGCCGTCCCTCTTGTCCTCCGCTTTTCCCTCTGTGCCATGGCTAGTGATGGCACGGCACTCCATCTTCTGACTGGAGCTCACCGCAGAGAACGGGGGCTAAATTATTAAGGCCGCCTTGCTTTTCCTGGAGCAAACCACATTGTACCACATCACTGCTGTGCCATAGCTTCCCTCTGCATCACGTGCACATGCTGTACCTACACTCTATACTAAACACATGCATTGTATACTGTAGCACACGTTCTCCGAACACCACTTACGCTAAAGCTTTATGGGTTGTTCGCGGTGTTTTTTTTTTTTTTTTGTACTGTGAACAAACACGGTTAAGGTTGTTGTATGGTGTCAGTGCTCGTTTCAAAATGCCTGTGAATAACAGCAGGTTTGAATCCTTTGTCATATTTATAGAAACAAAAGATTAAAAACAAGATGTCTCTTTAAAGAACAAGTCTGGTAATATTCTACACGTTTCTTACCAGACAAATTCCAGAGGAAGGCCCAAACCAACCATTCATTTACCATACTAACAAGTATTGCCTGTTTGAGCCAAAGCCTGCTTATTGCTCTGCGCCAAAGAAATCTATTGTTGACCCTAAACGATTAAAACCACACCAATGAGCTCCACCGCTACGCTGACATGTTCCCTAATTATGATGAACATGGGCACAGTTTCTTTAGAGCTGCCTCCTCATTCACTGTCCTGCTGCTGTAACTAACAAGAGCACCACATCTGCAGCTAAAAGCAGTAAATAGACTATTTGCTTCTGTTTGAGTAACGCTTGCTGAAAACAGAAGATCCCAGGGGCCTCATGAAAAGGTTATGTATGCTGGTTTTCACGCACACGGTGTGATGTACATCAATGAACTTGCCGTGTGAATACGCAAACCCTAGAGCAGCTGTGACAATGTGAGGGATGTCGGCAAAGTCATTTATTTAATTTAAAAAAACAAAATTAAAGTATATGTTTGTCTGCTGTTCTTAAAGATGTGTGCCTTAGGTGAGAACGAATGGGTTTGGGGCCACAGACAAGACAGAGAGAAACACTAACGCTTTGTTGGTTTTGGTCTTTTTATGGCTTTTGTTGACACTACCAGGCATAAAATATCGCCAGCCTTATCCTTAAAGACAGGGCTGGTAATGTAGAAAAGCAAGCAAGATTTGAAAGTAGCATCTCCTCGGGGCTGCGCCCACATACCGCTGCGTCGCTGCTTCAGAGCAGAGAGGAGAAAGGACCGACATTTTACTTCATGTCTCATTCACCGGTAAGTAAACAGCTAGTATTATCATACTGAATGTTTAAAACATACATGACTACTGTTAGAAATGTGCTATGATGCGCATTGAGCTCAGGCTCGTACACGGGAGGGGTAGAGTACATGCAGCGGGGCGAGGAGGCATTTCATTGGTTCTTTCCAAGCGGACCGCGAGGCAGTGATTGGTGGGCGTTGTTACAGGATCACAGCAGCTACAGATGACAGATCATTTTCACTCCTTTTTCAGAGACCATAAGTTATTTACTGCTGTCGGGGTGTAAAGACCTTTTCAAACAATAAATATATAAAAAAAATGTATATTGGAAATAGTTAGCAGCCCTGCCTTTAAATAAACAACGATTTGGATCCATTGTACACATTAGACTTTGATTACTATTGCAGGTCACTGAGGGATCATGAGGATAACATGCTATTTTTGTACTATCGTCTGCAATGCTCGTGAGATGGTTTTTTAAAAGGTCTGGCATGCTAGTTTGTGAACATATTCCCCTCTGGGGAAAAGCAGGCAATGACAGCTGAGCGACGAGAGAAGCAAAGCTCTTCGCTACGACTCAAACATGTCATGGGATGCACTTTCAACCCACTGTAATATAAATGAGAACAGGAAGTGGGTTGGTTGACCTGGATGTTCTTCCTGCATGGTGGCTCTCTCCTGTAGCCATGTAAACCTGACCCACATTCCGGTGATTATCCAGTAAATGACCTGTCGTCGATTCATGCTAGAGTGACCCCTACTTCTACTAAACTCCTGAAAAGCGCACTGGATTCCAATTCAGCCAACACAACTTTATTTATTGCACCAGTATATATATATTATTATTATTATATATATATTTCAAAGACACCCAACATGCAAACAGACACATGTAGACACCATAAAAAAAGGCACAAGGATCTGTTTACATGCTGCTGATTCACTAATGCAGAACAGAGGGAGGGTCTTTGCCAACACAACAGCAAGAATTCACTATCCCATTATACGCGGTAATAGGCAGAGGACAGCCGACAGAAAAGACAACTGAATGGGAAAATGGCAACAAAGCACAGCCCAGCAGCCTCACTCTATGCCCTGCGCAAACACAATTACTGCTTCGAGGCATGTGTGTGTATGTGTGTATAGTGTGTGTGTGCGTTTGTTTGTGCGGTGTGTGTGAGTCAGCCCGCTGGCTTGACTGTCGGCTTTTTCTCTAAATAGGCGATGAGGAAGACAACAACAGCAAAGAGCCATGTCAAATCGATAATCCCTTAAATTCTTCAGAATAACGTGGAGTGAAATGTAAAAACTAAAGGACATTTAGCCCTGCAGGCTGCAACGGCAGGACCGCGGGATTACGTGCGTGCCACTGTGTTGCTAATAAGAGAGGATAATGAAAACTTAGAGGTGACGTGGGGCCCTGCTGTCATGTGAAATATCAGCTTAATCCAGGTACATTTGACGCTGTGTCGCTTAATTCCACTTCTTTCTCTTTCAACCTCTTTCTCCGTTTGCTTCTCTGCTCTTTTCTGTCGGGCAGTTATTTACTCAGACTATTAATGTGGCTCTTTTAAATAGAGGCACTGGGGGAATATTAACATGAGAATGAAGGTGTTGTTCGAAGGTATAGCAGCTGCCTGCTCTTACTGTCTCCGCTTATTAGTCGTGTAAACATAATCAAAATCATGTACAGAGCAGTCAGGCTTTCAGAGAGCCTGTTCACAGAACCGTGCTTTGTACATTCTGTATCTTTTGAGCTGAGTATTCAGTCCTTTAACACATTTCTATGCCCACAGAGCCACCAAGGCAGCTGAGGACACTTGGGAGAGGACTTGGCAGGTGTTTAAAGTTTGAGCACATCATCCCAAACTGCCCCGGAAAAAAACAATGTACGCTGGAAACACAGAGAGGAAGAAGACTTTTTTTTTTTTTTTTTTATGTTGTAATCGCTTCTGAATGTTTTATAGGGACCCCCGAGCCTGGAGGATAAGCGAGACTGACATTGGCAATGAGAAAGAGCAGGGGGGAGACTGAGTGCTTGAGATAGTCGAGAATTATGCAGCGCATTCAGATGTTTCTTATGATGTGAAGAGTGCTTGGCGTTTATCTCAGCATACTGGAGCACTCATTACAAGCCCGATTCTATGACGCATCTACAGAAGAACACAAGTGTGTGTGTGTGTGTGTGTGTGTGTGTGTGTGTGTGTGTGTGTGTGTTGGGGGCGATCCATCCATCCACAAGAAAAAGAGGGAAGAACACACAGCTCTAAATCAATCCCCATGCATCTGTCTATACTGTATGTATCAACATCCTCCCTCCTACAGCCTTGCACTTCTTTACATGTTTTTAAATGAGAGATACTTGACTATCCTCTGAGCACTGGATCACATATTTATGGATATACAGTCTGTTCTTATTCTTTCCGACTGAAATGAATTAAATCAAATAACTAAAACTGTTTTGTAGAGCATGCAGTGCTACTGAGGATTAAGGGATTTCTCTGAATATGATCATGTATAATTTGTTTGTTTATATTACTTTATGTTAATTCATCTTTCCTTCTACTTTTTAATCATTTCAAACTCAAAGCAGGAACGTCGAAACTAATTAGCTACTGACAACTTTTTCTTTGTTGACTTTGCTGTATTGTGCATTGCGTCCTGTTGATTGTGTCCATTTACATACAGTATGTATGCACTAATGCTGCATGAGTCTAATGAGGCCCTGAGGTATTTTTGTACTTGTATAATAGTGTGGAGTTTTGTAAGTCATATTTATGGTGTTGCCTTTTTCTATTTTCTATACATTTTATTGTTATTCAACACATAAAGTAATGAAGTATGAAGTAATTTCCCTTTGCATTTCTTGTGAGGTGTCTTGTTGTGTTTATTAGTTTCGGGAACGTCTACGAATGCCTTTTATTATTTTTTGGTGTCGCATTTATTATAAAGAAATCTACACTCAGCTATTATAGATTTCCCAGGGATGATATATTATTGTTACTATATAGAATGTTGTATTCAAGCTTAAGCTCTATCTATAGTAATGGAAATGTGAATGAATGTTGTGTAATGTTGCCTTATTTCATGTGGAAGTTGGTGATTGGTGCAGTCAGACAGTCACCAACCAATCACAATCGTCATGGGTGGCGTAAACGCAAGATGGAGCAACGGTGCCGCTGCAAAATAGTCTCGGGAAAGAACTTGTGTTGGTGGAACATGTGCTCGTGCAACAGAAAACTCAGATTGGACAAATAGTCTAGCTAGCTGTCTGGATTTACCCTGCAGAGATCTGAGGAGCAGTTAACCATACACTCAAAGAAATAAGTCCGTAAAATAACAGAAACTGTTCTGGCAGCTCATTACCTGCACTTTGAACTGTAATTAAAAACTGAAATTATGTGTGTAGCTACAGTTAAAATACAGAACATTTTCTGTTTGGCCTGTATATAAAATTCTCTCACACAAAGCATTATTATACTTCTAAAATTTGGAAAAAAACTTCCAAAATGCAAGAAAAAGCGACAAACTTCAAACAAAAGCAACAAAAACATTGGAAAAAAACATTGGAAAGTTTGAAAAAAAAAAAAAAAAACGACAAAAAAGTCATAAAAACCCCGCCCAAAATGTCAAAATGAGTGTAAACTTCTTTAATCTCCCAAAACCTCCGTGGCCGAAAAAAGTTGTGGGAGCGCAAATTATGCAATTTGAAATCGGATAGCTCCTATCCGTGCCGAGGAGGCTCGGGTTCGACTCCGACCTGCGGCCCTTTGCTGCATGTCATTCCCCCCCCCCTTTCATGTCTTCAGTTCAATTCTGTCAATAAAGGCCTGAAAATGCCCAAAAAATAATCTTAAAAAAAATAAATAAAATACAGTCCAACAACTGTTAATACACAGGTATTTCTTTGAGTGTAGTCCTCATAAATCGACCCGAGTTTAGAATGCCAACACAAAGAAAGTGGAAGGTGACGGACATCTGGCCGAAAATTAGGGACATCCGGCTGACTATCCGGTGGCACGTGAACAATCCGGGAAATGAAACGTCGTCGATATATATAGACTGCTGTTGCATAAATACATTTGAAATGTAGCCGCCGGTAACTGATCCAAGCCCTCATGTTCGAGCGTGTGCTGTGTTACCTGCGCAGCAGCAGTTTGGGGTGGTTCTTGCTCTCCAGGTTGCGGTCGATGAGGTCCGACAGCAGGTGTTTGAGGACGTCGGTGGCGTACTCCAGCCGCCCCTGCAGGGCCGTCATGATAAGTGAAGCCACGTTGCCGCGGTCCCTCATGGAGAACGAGCGCTGCATTTCCAGTGTTCGGATGAAGGTGAGCAGGAACACCTTGTTGTTGATGAGCTGGCCAAACAGCTTCAGGGCCTTCTCCACATTCTGCTGGCCGTTCCCTGACACCTGGACAAGAGAGGGCGAGGGAGAACAATGCGTTAGTTAGCAGTGCTAATACGTTACCACCACTAATTTCAATATTAAACGCACGGTAAAAAATGTCCATGGTAATGAGCTGAATGTGTTTTGAAAAAGGATTGTTGCTCTTTAACTTTCATCTTGACTTTGTCTCGCACAAAATAAAGATTTCTTTTTCAAAGGCACCACAACCCCTCACTCATGTTTCACTCCAGGCAGACACAAGTTCCCACTCACAGGGAGTAAATGAGAAGGTCTTAATCAATTATTGACCCGGGTCTGTTTGAAAAAACAGTGTACACTGAGTTAGCTGCCATTTCACTTTCAAGTCAAAATGTCAAATAACTTGCCAGAGTAAGACAATCCCAAGGTGACAAAACTCACTTTACTTGAGTGCACGTCGCTGTTTGTCAAAAAGTTTGGATATCTTATTTGAGTCCTTTTGCTCACAAAATGCCTAGCTTATGCAGAAGTGACAATTTGACCCCCTTACCTAACCAGGCAACTTCTTCCTGGTAAATCCCAATCCCACCCTGCATAACACACAATCAACAAATAGAATGGTGGACCCCTATCACGATGAATCTCTTTATCCCTGATAGCTTCATCCTCTAGACTCCACTCTGTGTGTTCCACATGAAATAAACTAATTTTCCAGCACCACACTGGCCCCATGAAGAGGAGTGAATAGTGTTAACCAGTCAGTTTTCCCCCCAGTGGAGGAACCCACAGTCCTGCTTGAGGATTGGAAATTACTCAGTTCATTACTCCTCATACTGCAGCCACTGGTGGATGAAATAGCCATGTGTTGGGACCCCGATTTCCATGAGGGAGCTTGCATGTGAGGTGTATATATATGTGTGTGTATGCTGCCCAGTATTGTTGGCTATATGTGTGTCCGTGTGTGTGTGACACCAGAGGGTAGAATGGATGAGTGGCATCCTTTTCCCCTCAAGCACTTTGCCGCTTATGGAGGTTACCCTGCAGGGAGAGAGGTAAGGGCAGAGTCCCTATCTCTCTTTTTAACCTCAGTTTGACTTTCTCTTGCCTATTCTTTATGCATTTGCCAGTGGTGGGATGTAACTAAGTGCATTTACTCAAGTACTGTACTTAAGTACACATTTGAGGTACTTGTACTTTACTTGATTACTTCTACTCTGCTACATTTCAGAGGGAAATATTGTACTTTTTACTCCACTACATTAAGATTTAGTTACTAGTGGGTGCCTGGGTGGAATAGCGGTAGAGCGCAGAGGCCACAGGTTCAATTACGACCTGTGGCACATTCCTGCATGTCATTCCCACGCTCTCTCTCTCTCTCTCTCCCCTTTCGTGTCTAAGCTGTCACAATAAAGGCCTAAATGCCAAAAACATAATCTAAAAAAAAAAAAAAAAAGATACTACTACCTTGAGCTTTAGTTATTAGTTAATTTACAAATTAGGACTTTTGCAAACAAAACATGTAGTTTATAAAATATGATGTTTTATTATAAATTAAACTACCCAACAATATAACGGCCTACAAGTCCAGCTGAAAGGATTAGACCATGTTACCTTTTTTAAGCCAAGGACCCCTTAACTGAAAGAGAGATGGAGCAGGGACCCCCTACTACATACTGTACATTGTATAAAATGAAGTTGCATATTAAATTGGGCCTACAATAACGTGTAGGGTGGCCTAAAGCCTTTATACATAACTTTTTATGGTGCATACAATACTAAGCTATTAAAATTGTCTAGTAATTGTTGGCATGGTTTTATAAATCATGTTTAAATGTTAAACATACATGTGGTACAGTCAATCTTTAGGATGAACTGTATCTGTGGATGGCCTTAGAGACTACCTTATCTATAGGCCAGTAAGCCTATCATCAGTCGGGATTTATATTTGCTAATCATATCTTAGATTTTAGGACTTTTTAATTTGGAGACCCCCCTGCTGTGACGCTGAGGACCCCCTTGGGGCCCCGGACCCCCTGTTGAAGATCCCTGGATTAGACCATTAAACACAGAACTGTGAGGATTTTTCTGCATTGAGTACTTTTAATACTTTAAGTACATTTTCCTGATGATACTTAGATACCTTTAGTAACATTTTCAATACAGGACTTTTACTTGTAGTTGTACTTGAGTATTTTAACAGTGTGGTATCTGTACTTTTACTTAAGTAAAGGATCTGAATACTTCTTACACCACTGGCATTTGCTGCCTAGATGTCTCAGTCATCTTTCTTTCAATCCCTCTCTTTCTTGCTCTCTGTCTTTCTCTGGTTACCTCCAGTTCTCTGAGGACAGGATGATCCTCTATGCCGGGGAAGAGGACCCTCATAGCGTATGTCCTGTAGTCCAGATGGGGGATACCAGCTCTGTCCAGGTCACTGGTCAGCTCATTGATGTCTGTTTGCAGCTCGGCGAAGGCTGGGAGAGAAGGGAGACAAGAAAGAGAGAGAGAGAGAGAGAGAGAGAGAGAGAGAGAGAGAGAGACCGGTTGGAGGGAAGCCTTGAGACATGCAGCATGAGAATTAAAGTGTTCTTTAATCCCCAGGGACCAAAATACGTGAATCCTTTTTATCTTCCTGGTGTTTACTAGTGTTATCATGAAGCTGACAGTTAAAGCCCAAGATAGTCTTCATGTCAGGGAAACTCAATATTTCACATCTCTCCCTTAAAAAAACACAGACCTCACTCTCTCTTTCACACACACACACACACACACACACACACACACACACACTCCCCTTTCTCACTCAATTTGATCTACCAGCCGGTAAATTGGCTGTAGCTAAGGCCCCAAAAGAGTGTGTGTCATCTCAGTGTGAGGCTGCAGGTGAGCACTAGTTAATTGGCTCCATCCTGACTGACTCCTGTTTGGGCCTACGGCTCTGTTGCTCAGCTTCGCCGCCTGTGGGGAGGCTCCCTGTCTGCAGCCTATCACTGGAGCAGCAGCAGTCCCCTAACACCCTCCTCAAAACTCCGCCATCTCTAAAAAGCCGATAGCTTTTTTTTAGTCTTAGCCCTCACCTCCTGGCCCCCTGAGACTCCTGGGTTTGCACACCAACACATGGGCTCACAGGTACACATGGAGTGTATATACTCATAAGGAGGAACCCAGGTACCCATCTAAATCTGACCCCCAGGACAGAGCACTCCTGGCCACTGCTAATGGTTAAAACATTAATCTTCCCTTTCCCAAGGCTGCCTGTGTGGGACTGTTTCCCCCTGTTTGCCTGCTCTGTCTATCTGCCTGCCTGTCTGACAACAGCATATCTCTGTTATTAGACCATTCTGAAAGTTTGCTGCAATTGGCTGCTTTTTTCCCACTGTGTGATAACACTGGGAAAGCAGATCAGGGGTGGCTGGAGGGGATACATAATAAGGTCCTGAAAAAGCAAAAGTGCCATCCCAGTGATTGGCTATAATGACCGCCGATGATGACATCAGCGGCCAATCAGCAGTGTTTATCTGAAAGCATCCATGTAAAACTGACTCTTGGTGAATTGTGATTTTGTTTTATCACAAAGTGTTGCTTTTATCTTAGTTAATGGGTGTTTTTCCTCAACCCCTGTTGTTTAGTTCATTTGCTTTTTAGGGAGCCTCTTGTAACATCTGGCCAGGGACCGCAGATGAAACTATATTCATAGAAATATTTATTAAATATACACCGTCCCTGTCAAATAAAATAAAGATAAAGATGTGGTCCTCCTATTGGCTAGCAGGTCAAAGGTCAGATGGACTACTGTGCCCTCTCTTAACCTCGAGCCACAAGGGACAGGTGTGTTTCAGAGCAGCTCTTTGTTCAACACTGTTGCAATGTCACTGTCGCTTAACAGCGTTCATGGGACCAAAACACACACACACACACACACACACACACACACACACACACACACACACACACACACAGGTATAAAGACACGCACTAGATGCATTAGATAAATGTGGAATCACCCCTCCGGTTAAGACGTGAGTAAGATGTAATAAGCATAATGTGCCTCTCGCTGGGAGGAGGTTGGGGTTACTCTAATGAGAAACTCTGTATTCATGTGTCAGTCTGTGTGTGAGTCTGTATCCAGCATGCAAACTAGAAAGCAGTAAAAACTGCAAGGACTCACAACATGTCGAGACGGGACACATGTAGGCCGAACTGACTAAACATATGTGTTGTGATATACAACCAGGATGGCTTTCTGACCAAAATTTGTGATAGACAACCAGTTATTTACTTTCTGTACTATATGCAGAATTTATGCCTGTTATGTGATTACAGTCTGCACGAGTGAAATGCATTCACCAGCCCCATTCAACTACATGAGTGATGGAGCAGCCTCTGAAAAGACTGGCTTTAAATGGATCAAGTTTGGATCAACGGAAGTACATTTCCAGGATAATTGCCTGACATGTCCCTCACCTTCCTCTCTATGTGTGTTGACGTTCTCAAACTCTGTTCGCTTCGGGAAACAACAACAAACTTCGAGCTAGCAGGCTACATGCTAAAAATGGCAAGTTTTGAAGAAAATTTGGATAATGCAATAGCCTAAGGCAGGCTGGTTCTTTCAGGCAATGATTATAAAGATTTACAAAGAATATGTTTACAGCATTTCCTATCCAACTAGGATGTTTCGGGACCGATTGGTGGGATTGCTGTGGACAAAGTACACACGGAGATACACTGGTAAGAGCTAATTCATTTTAACCATGTATCAGCTAATTTAAATAGCTCACGTTACTGTATTGTGTGAACTGTTAACTTCATTTCATATTGTATGTGGCGTTTTCTTTTGCGGGGTGCAAATGTTCCACCAAAACAAGTTCCTTCCAGAGACTATTTTGCAGAGCCACCGTCGCTACGTCTGGAGCTTAGCGCCGCCCAAGACGATTGTGATTGGTTTAAAGAAATGCAAACAACCCAGAGCGTTTTTTTCCTCCTATCCCAGAATGTATGTGTGGTGTAGCCAGACCTTACTCCGCAGCGCTGTGGAGATTGGTCTGGCAATGTGAGACTAGAGCAAAGTAGACCCATAGTCACCCTAAAGTTTAACAGTAGGCTGCTACACAGTGCTACACTTGGTCTGTCTGCCGACTATACTGTTCCAATACTAACCTTCTTTGCACTCTAGGGCAACTCGTGACTCCAGGTTGTCCATTTGCATCTGCAAGCGCTTCAGAGTGAGGTCATTTTCGCGTGACTTTCGCTTGTATGCGATGAGGACGAGGATGACGATGATGAGGAGGAGGCCTCCGCCGGCGGCGATGCTGACGATGGCCGGGAGGGTCAGCAAGCTGTCAGACATGATGTGGACCGCACCAGGAGAGACGTGGAGACCACCTACCTGAACCTGCGGAGAAACACAAACACACGTCATTGCAATTAATATTTAAGTAATTGTAGTAGTTGTCTTCGGGTCAAATTTAAATTTAAAGTAGTCAAATTTGACCCATTTTCAAAATGTTTCTATATGAGAAATTTGGGTTTCTATCAACCAAACTGTCAAAAGAAAGAAAGTGGATGGTTCCATACAACGCTCTTCACAAGAGAAATAAATGATCACTTCACTCCTTTCATTGAATTTGGGGTTTTTATAAAATGTTATAGCATTTCAAAAAAGTTGATGAAAGAACGTTGGAAAAAAAACAACTAAAACATTTTTTTTTTTTAAAACAGAAAAATATCGCCAAAGACGTCGGAAAAAGTGACAAAAATTTCGGAAAAAAAAGGGGAAAAAGACGACCAAAGCGTTTAAAAAAAAGTTTTAATTTAAAATTTTGACCCAGAAAAAACAAAAGGTTGCATGGTCGACAGGAAGACAACACAAGGGTCTGTGTTAAAAACACAGAGGGACGACCCATCATGTTTCAACAAAAATCTGGTCTTGATATCTTTATATCACATGATAACTGATTCCCAGCAATGCATGAGCCAAATCCTGCCAAAACATAGTTAAATATTGCCTGCTGAAATTGATACTGAGTACAAACACATGTGGCCACCTCCACACTGATGTTGAGAGGGAAATAGTCTGGGGCTTGCACTCAATAAGCGAACGGGCAACTAAAAATAATTGCAGTGGATTCTAGCAGAACCTTTTGACAGCTAAAGCACAATCATGCTGGTCTCCCTTTGACCTCTTTCCTTCAGCTGAATGAACAATGATGAGAGCACGAATAATGGAGTTTAGAGGCCAGCTATTATGAAGAAGAATTTACAATTACAGGAAATAGAGTGGAAGGAAAAGTTAGGAAGATAGACACTAACAAACACATCTTCCATACTGACCATCACTTTGTATTGTCCGGTGAGGTTGGGCGGCTCACACAGCAGCTGGTTCTCAGACACAGTGACAGAGCAGGGAGTCTCACCAATCAGCACAGTGTAGTTAAGCTTCACCCCTCCTGATGCTGGGGGAACCAGGTTCCTGCCCTGTGGGCACGCAGAGATGGACACAGGGGTGCGAAATTAGGGGGAAAACTCAGACACACAAACACATGGCTCATTGAAGATGAAGGCAATTCTAAAAACCCACAAAGCCAATATGTCCCTTAAACACACTGTAAATTACATCCCTGGGTTTGGGGCACAGCTGCGGCCCAATGTGACTCCATACTGAGATCAAACAAGGTAATATATTTCACAGGGGAGGTAAGTGGGGACAGCTGGTAATCAGGACGAAAAAATTAAATATATTCCCCAACAAATTCTACGTCTGTCAGTTGCAAGACTTCTTACAACCAATATAATGAGAGAAATAATCTAATAGAATATATTTATTTAGCTGATGTTGATATCCAGAGAAAGTAAGAATACTGTGATAAGTCTGCTGTGGAGGTTGAACCAAGCGGAAACTTCCATATGTGAAAAGTGAAGCCAATGCGGAAGTCCACTGGCACCAAAAAAGAAGTGTGATTCTATGGAAGACTATGGGGAAGTAACCCATGTCATGCCTTGGTTTATTTAATAATGACTTTATGGCCTCAATCGCTAGTTTCAAGTCTTCTTGAATGCAGCGAGATGTTAATTTTTGTAAATTATGGTCCCGTTTATTTTGAAATAGACAATAAAGCAGAGGATGCTTTAGGGGCGTGGCTACACACAGACCTGTCAATCAGGACAGAGGCTTAGCAATGCTAACTATGGCACTGTGTACATTAAAAGAGACCTGAACTTGTTTTTTGGTGTTGTCCATGTTTTCATCTTAAACTTTGACCCTCTTACTGTGTGTTTTCTCTTCGTCAAAGTTGATTGGAACACTTTTGGGCGCCTAGAAACATTTTTCTCTGTGTTCTGTCAACCTAGCTAGCTAGCTAGCGCTAGCTGGTTACTGGTAACTTAAGAAAAGTCTGCCGATTTTCAAACAGCTGTGTGTACTGCTGTACATGCTGACGAACGGCACTGGTACCCGGAGGTCCGCCCTTTTGTCCAAATGTAGTCACTTCTGGCTTCCAAATACCAAGGTGGTGACAGCTGAAATGCAAACTCCTGGCTTCACTGACGCTAAGTCCATTCTTTACATACAGTCTATGGGTTAAACCAGGAAATGTTCTGTAGATTTATATTTTATTATAGATTTTTTTGGGCATTTTAGGCCTTTATTTGTATATGACAGCTGAAGACAAAAGGGGAGAGAGAGGGGGAACGACGTGCAGCAAAGGGCTGCAGGTCGGAGTCTAACCCGGCGCTGCTGCGTCGACGAGTAAACCTCTATATATGGGCACACGCTCTACCAGGTGAGCTACCCAGGCGCCCATGTTGTGTAGATTTAAATGCATAGTAATCTGTACTTCCTGTACCTTGAGAATGATGGGTGAGCCAGGTTTTTGCTCCAGCACACCGGTGGCGCTGAGGGGCTCAAAGTAAGGGTTTGGGTAGTAGAGGAGGTTGGTGTTGTTGTAGACCAGCAGCGCCTGGACGTTGTTAAAGATGAACCCAAACTCG
This sequence comes from Sander vitreus, assembly GCF_031162955.1. NCBI lineage: Eukaryota > Metazoa > Chordata > Actinopteri > Perciformes > Percidae > Sander > Sander vitreus. The sequence goes on along the minus strand of NC_135861.1, from coordinate 26,893,929 downwards.
TCTGCGTGCTTTACTGTGTCCAAACCTGGATTGTACTCTGCCATCAGGGAGGGGGCGAAGCAACTCATACAGGTGGTGTTTATTCCTTTACACACCTAGGTAGAATGAAAAAAGACGGGAGAAAAATCCACTTTTTAAGATGCTATTGGGGAAATGTTGCACTCAAACAGTCTACGCATCATGCTATGATAGTCCGAGCCCCTTGAAATGAAACAAGAAATTTGATTCAGTCGTCCAGGATAAACTTAAGACAATTCAGCAAAGCCAAGATGTTTGGTTTCCTTTTTTTCCTCCGGCTCCAAAGTAAAACACCAAGTTTCAAGCTGATCCATTGTAAAGCCTTTTGTTTGTTTTAAACTAAAGCGTAATCTTAACTGAAACACATTGGTATCAACACACACACACACATACATACACACACACACACACACACACACACACACACACACACACACACACACACACACACACACACACACACACACACACACACTGCAGGGAGCTCCCCAACCTAATAATTGGCATATAAAAACCCTCATTCTTTTTAGAGAAAAGGATTTATTGTCGGTCATTAAATGCACCTTCATTGTAAAGGAAGCCTCCGTAAAATCAGAAATAAATTGCAGCTACTGCTTTGCTGAAAAACACTGGAGGACAACAAGCACAAAGGATGGAGGCATTGCGCCTCTGTCTCCTCAGGTAGAATTTGAGCTATGGCTCTTTTATTAATTTTCTCCAGTGTTCCCGGATGAGAGACCTGTCTTCCATCCATCCTCCCCGGCTCAGCTCTAGAGGGAAGGGGAAGAGAGGATTGATTGCTGCACAGCAACTCTGCTCGGAAAGGTTTTTATCTCCTTTCGTTCGCTCCCAGCTCACTCTCTCTGGGGAAGAAACTTAATTAGAGGTAAATATCATCAAAGCTGGTGAATGCTAGCGACTACCACGCCTCCTACCTGTTCTCTGCTGCTCGGGAGCAAGCCAGGGAGATCAACGCAAACTCATTGTGTGTAGCCAGCATGGTGCAAGGTGAGCACAAAGCTGCTTACACACCAACACTGTGGTGTTGCTACTTTTACTTAAGTCAAAGATCAGCACACCTTATTCACCAGTGCCTTTATATGACTTTAGGCTGCAACTAACGATTATTTTAATTACTGATTTTTCTGTTGATTATTACCATCATCATTATTTTCTCAATAAGTCCACTAATTGTTTGGCTTTTTAAATGCAGAAAACACTGAAAATGTCTGTTAAAATGTCCTAAAGCCAAATGTGATATCTTCCAATGTCTTGTTTTGCTCAACCAACAGTCCAAAACCAAAGACATTCAGTTTGCAGTCATATAAAAACAGAGAAAAATCACAAATCCTCAATTCTTGAGAAAATGAAACAAGAGAATGTTTGGCATTTCTGCTTAAATAATGACCTAAACAATCATTTGATTTGATCAAAACAGCTGCTGGTTAATATTCTGTCGATCGACTAAATGATTAAGCTATATAGGCTCTGCAAAATCCTGGCATATAGGTGAAAGAAACACATTTCCAACATTACAGCTGTCACAGCGACACATACAGCAACACATACAGCAACACATCTCAGTCTGTAGCTGCACTACAAGGCCCAGATGCTCCGCTGTAGCTTTCCCTGGTCTTGGGACATTTTTCTTTAGAATTCCCCACTTTACGCTACAGTAGCAGTGCGTGACAAGAGTGAAAAGATAAGCCCTTTTAAAAATAGATAGCACAGCCAGATAGGACTCCTGACATACTTTCACAAAGTTTAGGCTTTAGAAATGCACTTTCACTGTAAGACAGAAGTAACTAATTAAAGAATTTGAACAGCTAAAAATCAAATATATAAGAGCAATACATATTCATAGCTAACTTGTAAAACAATGTGTGATGATATTGGTTTTTACAGCAGGGGTCTTCAACGTTTTTTAGGCCAAGGAAAGAGATGAGCAGGGACCCCCCTACTACATATAGTATATTGTATAAAATTGAGTTATTAGCATAATAAACTGGGCCTACAATAACGTGTAGGGTGGCCTAAAGCCTATACCTTTTTATGGTTCCCCAACTATATACTAAGCTATTAAAATAATAATTATTTACATATTCAAATATCATGTTTTAATGTCAGACATACATGTGGAAGGCACAGTGAATCCTTAAGCTTAACCCTTGTGTTTTCCTCGGGTCAAATTTGACCCACTTCTAAAGTTTTTTTTATATCAGAAATATGGGTTTCTTTCAATCAAATTGCCCAAAAAAGAATTGTTTAAATGGTTTCAAAACAGTATCGTGACTAAACTTTGACATGTACCAGTCTGTGATCCACTCAACATCCTTTGATATTAACTATTAGTCAAAATAAATCATAATTTCTGCTTTTTTTAAACTCAAAAGTTAGGTATAATGTCATATAAATTAGGTTTCTTGACCATGAGTTAAAATAAGTGACTAAAACGTTTGAAAAAGCTTCAAAACCATCAAAAAAAAGGGCCAAAAAAAGTTTATTTTCAATTTTGTCCCTGGAAAGACAACGAGTTCATGGTCGATTGGGAAGACAACACAGGGGTTAACTATATCTGTGGATGGCTACCTTACCTACTGCATAGGCCAGCAAGCTTACGGATAGGCCGATTTATCTTTGCTAATAATATGTTGGATTCATGTTAATGTATATTGTAGTTTCCAACATCATTTATTTTTTGGGGGAAAAAAAAACGTTCAACTTGAGTGACTCTGAGGAACCCCTAAGGGGTCACGGACCCCCTGTTGGTAGCCCAATGGTTAGCACTGTGGCCTCACAGCAAGAAGGCTCTGGGTTCAAATCCAGGTCATTCTGGGCCTTTCTGTATTTCAGTTTGTATGTTGTCCCCATGTTTGCATGGGTTTCCTCCAGATGCTACAGTTTCCTCCACCATCAAAAAACATGTACTAGGTTCTCTAGTCAGTGCCCTTGATCAAGGCACAGCAATGAATCAGATCTGGAGTTGGTCCCCGGGCGCTGTAAATGGCTGCCCACTGCTCCCTTGAGAATGAGAATGAGAATGAATTTCGCTATGCTATGTATGTGCATGTGAAAATAAAGTACCTTTAAAAGATCACTGGTTTACAGTTTAACACTGCCTCAACAGCATTTAGGAATAGATCATGTGAATTTCTTTACCCACTAGTACAGTATCTTCAGTATCAGTATACAGGAATTAAAAGGTTTAATGGATTAAAGGGTTCAATGTTAAGTTTGACATGGGCTGCTTTCTTACTGTTGGCATGGTGACATGTTACGTAGACAGGCCCAGATGCTCCGACAGCATCCTCGTGACTGTCACGATGGAACAGCGAGGCATTTGCAAGTCAACTACAGCTCTGACTACAGTACCATCTGCTCTGCCGGATATGGATACTGTGAGGTTGTTTTTTTCTTCTTCAGACACTGTCCTCACTTTCTCTCTCTCGCTTTACTTAAGTAAATCCTTCCCTTCGCCGAATCCTGTCAGGATAAAAAACTGCCATGTAGGATGTCTTTCAGGCAGTGAGTGTGACAATGTGTGTGTCAATACAAAGTGATGAGCGGGTAAAATAGTGATGGGTAAATGGGTCAATGTGGGATTTGATAAAGAAAATGGGGCGTTTGAGGTTCCTCTGTGGCTGGGGCACCAAATGGCTATATTTCAGAACATCAAGACACCTGTGCATGACTTTTCTGGCCTTCAATAAGTGGATTTTAGGTATTTTGTATTAATGTATAGCGCATTCTGCGTACTCTACAAAATTATTTGTAGCGCTTACTGCATTTCCACTCTACTGAATGACAAGATTCGTTTTCACCCCTTCATTTACTTCTCAGCAGGATGCTACAATGTATGACATTACACTGCTTTTATTCCACAACATGCCATTTTGCTATCTTTCTCAATAAAAACAAAATCCTGTATATTACCCAATTCAGAGTGTACAATAAAACATCCATTCCTTCAGGCCATGTGAAGAGGCAAGCTACACATTGTTCAGCATTGATAAAGTGAACTGAGGTCAACAGATAGAGAAAATAATTGGAATCTTGGCCTCATCTGTCTTCTTTTCTCTAGTGTTGGATGGAGCCTGGGCGTTTTAAGGCAGTAAAAACTCCAACCCCTCTGGCTGAATACATTACCATGATCTACTGTGCTGCTACAGCCCACTCAACCATCCAAAGGTCTCTGGCCAGGGTAGGATTCAGAGAGACAGAGGGAGGGGGAGAGAGAGAGAGAGAGAGGAGAGAGAGAGAGAGAGAGAGAGAGAGAGAGAGCGAGAGAGAGGAATAAGGGATAAGATTATCTGGCTGTGGAGATGCGTGTAGGAGAAATGTGAGGGGTCGCACAGTCAAATGTCATCTGGAGGCTAGCTAGTCACTGGCTATTTCGTTGTTCCTGTACTAATTACTCCTACACTTTCTATTTCCCTGCCTTCCTGCTGTTCCAAATAACTAACCGCTTAAAAGGCAGGGTTGGTAACTATTTCTAATATACACTTTTTAGATATATTGTCTGAAATGGTCTTTACACCCCGACAGCAATAAATAACTTATGGGCTCTGAAAAAAGGCGTGAAAAAGATCTTTCATCTGCAGCTGCTGTAATCCTGTAAAAACGCCCACCAATCACAGCCTTGCAGTCCACTTGGAAAGAACCAATGAAATGCCTCCACGCCCCGCTGCGCGTACTCTACCCCTCCCGTGTACGAGTCTGAGCTCAATGCACGTTGTAGCGCATTGCTAACAGTAGTCATGTTTGTTCTAAACATTGGGTTTGATAATATTAGCTGTTTGCTTACCGGTGAATGAGCCATGAAGTCAAATTGCGGTCCTTTCTCCGCTCTGCTCTGAAGCAGCGACGGGTGGGGTTAGCCGGAGCCCCGAGGAGATGCTACTTTCAAATCTTGCTTGCTTTTCAACATTACCAACCCTACCCGTAATTCTTATTTGGGCTTAGATCCGTCCATAAATGTTGTGTGGTATTTAAGTTAAGCTAAGTTAAGTTAAGTACAAAGCCAAAGTCAGTGGTTTGATTTTCCTCTAAGATGTGTGCCACGCTGGAAGTAAAAGAAATCATGAGGGTGAGGGTGTGACTCATTTCAAACATCCTCTGTAAGCACTGCTTGATGCATTAACAAGTGGCTCTTCTTCTCTTAAAGTCAACATCGAAGCCACACAACACAGATGTCAAAGAGGGAACTGTGGTGGTAGTCCTTTACACTGTGGCTGTCAAGATGCCATGATGATTCAATGAGCCACTCATGATGCTGATACTGTTGAGATGTAATTGTAAAACACATGCATGCAGCGTAAAATACAAAACCACTGTGAACATGTAAATTGTAAGTTCTGAGTGTCCATTACCATTGCCTATAGAAATAGTTGGCGCCTTAAGTGGTCAGGGTATTAGACAATCAGCTTGATTGGCCGAGACATGATAGGAGCCTCACACACCCACTTTCTATGATCAGCAGCAGCTGCAAATGCACCTCAAGTGTTACAAATATGGTGGATGTAATCTTTCTGGGACAGGAAAATGTTCCGGAGGAGGGAAAATAACCCTTTTAGCTTTGATGAAGATTATGATAAATGTTTCAATTGTGAATCCTGTGGCAGACACAGAGCATTTCACAAAGAAAATTGGAAGGGTTTTTTTTCCCTTCCCTCTCCCGGTTTCTTTGTGAATCTTTGCAGGTGACACGATGGAGGGAGAGTAGAGAGGCAATTTACAGGCAGACAGGTGATCATTTCAAGGCTGGCTGACAGACAGCAGCTCTTATTGCTATAGGCTGCTTTGCTGTTTGCTTTCCTCCAGTGACAAAAGGGGAAAACGGTAGACGGGGGTGGGGGGTTCGAGATGAAGGATGGGTAATTGTAACCTCAGCATTTAATAGAAATTCATTCTCTGTGGCTGTAGGGCCAATCAACACAGTGACACAGGCTTCTTTTGCGAGGCGCTAGGTGGGGAGCTGGAAGAGACGAGGCAGGGTGGAGATGAACAACTCTTTTTTCAAAGCCTCGGGAACTGACAAATCAGACAGTGCGGCACCCACACGAGTCAAATCCCATTTCGCCAGGTCTCCAGAAGTCTCTCGCTCACCAAGTCACTTTAGTCTTCCCTAAACATAAAACGGCACGGATCCATCTTCTACTTGTAATTACTATAGATGGGCTGATACCATTATTAGCTTCTGGATACCGATTCCGATACCGAGTATAGATCCGATACCAGTGTGACATATATTATGTTTTAACAGCTCTAAACTACAATCCTTGTATGGATGTGATATGATTGTTGTCGGGCCTGGCTCAGCTTAAACTCTTTATAAAACATGAACAAACACAAACATTGAACATAAGTTTTGTTTGACAGTGAGACATAACGGAAAAAGAACTCCAGTACTTGCTGATCCCGATACCAGAATTTTAGGAAGTACCGGAGGGTTTTCCGATACTGGTATCGGTATTCAGAACATCTCTAGTAATTACTACTGTTTCATAACTCACAAAGGTCTTTGAGGGAAACTGTGTCCTTACAAGAAGAAGCACAAAAGGCCTATGGCAGAATTAGGATTTTTAGTAAAGGAACATTCCCTAAGCAAGTCAGACATTTAAGGCCAATTTTAGAAGACTAATGTCAGGGATGGGAGGTTGGAATTGCAGAGGCGAAGGAGGTACGTTTGGGACAAATCTGTGTGGAATTCTACAAGTCTGACGTGGCATTGAGGAGTTTTTTGTGTTCGCATACATGTGTACTAACCTGTCCTGAGATTCTATAAATGAGGCATGAGATTTAGGCAGCTATATACAAAAGTGTAATGCGTAAGACTGGTTACAGTATGTGCCAACAGAGCACTTTTCTTTTACGTATTCTCCTTCTGCCCACCTCTCACACTCTATCCTTCCCACTCACCTTTGGTCCATTTGTCTGCCCTCCCCAGACCACAGAAAGGAAATCCCATCCTCTGAATTAAACAAGGAGCCCCAGGACAGCGGCTCCAATGCAATTTGTAACGATTTCCCACAGCCGAGACTTTGATTATACACAGGCTCTTTATGCTGACCAAAGCCTTCTGACCGCAGTTAATCTTCCATTGAAACCCATTAGGAGTCTCCTTGCCCACAATCACGCACACCTCCAACATTCCCCCCACTGACCCACCCACACCCCTTTTCCCTCAAACTCTACCCATCCTCCATCCTGCTCCATTACCTGTAAAAGTATCCTTAAAAAAAACTTACTTTTTCCTTAAACAAGTGAAAAACCCTGAAGAAGGCCGTTTGTGCTGATACACGTGGGTTGCTGCCCAGTTCTATGTTTTAATGTACTAAGACTTCAATATGAAATAGCCATTTAAATTAAGGCTTTTAAATTTTTTTTTGCAAGAAGAGCCTTTTTTTGCAAGGACCTTTTTTGCTCTTTTGAAAAAATGTTGTTCAGGAGGACTAGTGCCACAGTAAAACCCACCAGGGCTTAGCAGGTGGGGGCTGGGGTGTGGAGTGGAGATGTAGACAATTTAGCGTAAACTCTTAATTAAATACTGCATGCAGACCACTTTCAGTGCCAGTTGCATTATTCAGATGCTCGTTGGAGTGCTTGAGAAGACGTTAGGGAAGCGTAGAAAGCTGCAGGGGCTCTTAGTAGAGATAGTACTTTTTTTCCCCCACCCAAGCTAAACATCCCTTAGCTTGCTTGTATAACAGTATTTGGTGAGTCAAGCAGGACCTTGTTAGCATACATTTTCCAGCATGATGTGTAAGTAGTAGTAGGTGTATTCAGGGAGTACATTCTGTACTCGCCCCATGGTTAAGATTATAGTGGTTCTTACATTGACAGACTCTCGGCCGGCGTATTTGACTCGGATCCTGGGCTCCTGAACCACGTCCAGATTGGTCCCTGTCACCATCAGGGGGGTGTGGCCACTGAGGAAAAAACACAAGTAGAAACAATTTACTCCACAGGTTTTAAATAACCATGTTTGTCGATTGCCGTCTCATTTCTCTGCCTTATCTTTTATCAATTCAAGAAGAAAGAAAGATAGATTTTAGAAACAGGAAAACAAATAAGAAAGCCAATCCAACTAAACTTTCTTACCCTGATCTACCTCTTCAGAATATTCACCATCAGTCGTTAAATAAGCGCATCAAACTGTCTTTCATCCTCCCGTTTCTTTTAGGAGATAACAGCCTTTGGAGCTGGGGGATGATTAGAGATGCTTTTTGACTGACTTTGCCGGCTACAATCAATTGGTGCAGATTTGTGTTTTAAATACCAAAGCAGCTCAAGCTTATAAGGATGCAGTGGTGGTGCTGGGCTTAAGTGGACAAAGCAGCACTGCTGGATGTGCTAGCTCTCTGGGCAGCTGTTTGGGTTGTGGGTTTGTTGTTTTTGTGGCATGCAGAATAAAGATGATATCAGGCAAGAGCTGTTGCAATAATAAATGTCAGATGTCTCCGTGGTATCCGTGGTATTAGGCTCTGGTTTCACTCTAACACTGTGGATAGTGAGTTACTGCAAATGGACATTGTTCTGTCAAAGCTAATTAAATGATATATTCAGCTACTCACACGCTGGATGCTATCTATCCATCCATCTATCTATCTATCTATCCATCCATCTACCTATCCATCTATTTATCTATGTTTTCAGCATTTCTGCTGCCTCAAGTATTCTTCTCAAATACAACACATTGCTTGTTGAATTCAAAACAAATGGAAGGAAATCATCTCCAGCATTCTTTTTTGAACATTGAACTGAAACGGCACCACTAAAAAAATGTAATGACAGTTTTTAAATTTTTATTTTTTTTTAATTAATTTTAAAGTGCAGTTTTCTACTGATATTAAAGATCTCTGAGTGTCTTTCACAATATGTCGCAGCCTTTCACAATGTGTTTATTGCCCCGGTTGATACCCTGATATATTGTGCAGCCCTACTATCTACAGTGGGGCAAAAAAGTATTTAGTCAGTCACCAATTGTGCAAGTTCTTCCACTTAAAAAGATGAGAGAGGCCTGTAATTTTCATCATAGGTACACTTAATAATCCAGAAAATCACATTGTAGGATTTTTAATGAATTTATTTGCAAATTCCTCGGGAAAATAAGTATTTGGTCACCTACAAACAAGCAAGATTTCTGGCTCTCACAGACCTGTAACTTCTTCTTTAAGAGGCTCCTCTGTCCTCCACTCGTTACCTGTATTAATGGCACCTGTTTGAACTTTGGGGCTGTTTTTCTGCAATGGGACCAGGACGACTGATCCGTGTAAAGGAAAGAATGAATGGGGCCATGTATCGTGAGATTTTGAGTGAAAACCTCCTTCCATCAGCAAGGGCATTGAAGATGAAACGTGGCTGGGTCTTTCAGCATGACAATGATCCCAAACACACCGCCTGGGCAACGACGGAGTGGCTCCGTAAGAAGCATTTCAAGGTCCTGGAGTGGCCTAGCCAGTCTCCAGATCTCAACCCCATAGAAAATCTTTGGAGGGAGTTGAAAGTCCGTGTTGCCCAGCGACAGCCCCAAAACATAACTGCTCTAGAGAAGCTCTGCATGGAGGAATGGGCCAAAATACCAGCAACAGTGTGTGAAAACCTTGTGAAGACTTACAGAAAACGTTTGACCTCTGTCATTGCCAACAAAGGGTATATAACAAAGTATTGAGATGAACTTTTGTTATTGACCAAATACTTATTTTCCACCATAATTTGCAAATAAATTCATAAAAAATCCTACAATGTGATTTTCTGGATTTGTTTTTCTCATTTTGTCTCTCATAGTTGAGAGTTGCCTCTCTCATCTTTTTAATTGGGAGAACTTGCACAATTGGTGGCTGACTAAATACTTTTTTGCCCCACTGTATCTATCTATCTATCTTTTTTTTTAAAGCAAAGAAAGATGACCAATATTATGTCCTTCCCTCTCTCATCTCTTTTCCCTCTGTGCCATCACACTCTGTCTCTAAGCCCGAGCCATCTGCTGTCGACTCACACCCCTGATAGCACATTGTTCTACTAAGTCGCTGTTTCGTCTTTATCCCTCTCTTCCTTTTAATTATTAGTGTATGGTGTGTGTGTGTGTGTGTGTATATCTATCTGCCAAAGACGTTCAACAGATGGATCAACATTGAGTTCGATAGGAGAATCTCAGTCTCAACAGTAACTATCCTCTCCAATCTGTGAGCTGTGGCACTTCTATCAGATTCAGACTAATTGGAAGAGAACTGCACAGTAATTGAAAGTGCAATATTGACTTGTGTCTGCTTTTTGCCACTGGCCAGGACTGGCTTGGACTGGCTGGCTCTAAAGCTCTGGATCGGGGGGAGGAAATCCTTAGTCTGGGTGACAGAAGCTCAGTGTTAGTTGGTGAGGATGTGGATAAAATAACATCACACATACAGTCTGTGAAGTGTAAGTCTGGATCAACAGAAGTATATTTCCAAGATTATTGCCTGACATCCACACGCCGGATGTCCCTCACCTTTGGCTCTCTGTTTGTTGACGTTCTCAAACTCTGTTCGCTTCGGGAAATAACAACAAACTTCGAGCTAGCAAGCTACACGCTGAAAATGGCGAGTTTTGAAGAAAATTTGGATCGTGCAATAAGGCAGGCCTTCTTGGTTCTTGCGGGGAATGATTATAAAGATTTACAAAGAATATGTTTACACTCTAACTGAGACATTTTGGGATCAAATGGTGGGATTGCTGTGGACGAAGTACACACGGCGATACATTGGTAGGAGCAAATCACGTTTAACCATGTATCCAGCTAATTCACAAAGCTCACGTTACTGTTTTGTGTGAACAGTTAATTTAATATTGTATGTGGCGTTTTATTTTGCGGGGTGCAAATATGCAATTGCACCAAAACCATTTCCTTACAGAGACTGTTTAGCAGAGCCACCGTCGCTGCGTCCAGAGCTTAGTGCCTCCCAAGACGATTGTGATTGGTTTAAAGAAATGCATCTATCTTCGAATGTATGTGTGGTGTAGCCAGACCTTACTCCACAGCGCTGTGGAGATTGGTCTGGCAATGTGAGGCTAGTGGAGTGTATATTGTGCAATATGCATAAGAAAAGTGTTGTGACTTTACCTTGCAATGCTCCAGTCTGGTTCGATGCGCTGGACGGTGGGGTCTTCTATGTACTCGAAGGTGAGGCTCTCCCTGATTTGTGCGTGGTCCACGCTCACACTGATCTGCACTTGGCCGACCCCAGACAGTGAAGGGGCAGAGTAGCACACTATCTCCGTCATGGTCCGTCTACAAGTGAAGCATAATAGGAATTATTTACATCTGTATAAAGCAATGGGCGTCTGTATGAAAAGCAACATGTGAGTGCAGAAAGTATCTGCATGTTTTCAAAAGTCAAACTGAAGGTACACTTTATGCATGATTTATTCATTTACAGTATTTATCTGAACATTGAGCTTCTATTTAGCAGAGCAAAAAACACCCCCTACAAGAACAGAATATATTATGTGTTTTGTACTTCCAGTCCTGTTCTGTAATTACCTCTGTATTATAATTAGTTAGAACAAAGCAATAAACAAGTAAACCTGTTATTCAATGGTAAAAATAACTATGAGCTCTGATAACTGCATGGGGGGGCATTTGTAATACAAACCCTTAAACATGGTACATTATTCAGAGTTCAGAGTTTATTCAGAGTTTACCTCCACCTATGTTATGTGCTACTGTGCGTTCCCCTCCCCTCTCCACGGCTCCATGCTCTACCTGCCCACCCCCTGAATTTGTCCCAATTCATTAGCAGAGGAGAACGGCCCCCACTATCCTTTTCTCCCTCCCGAGCCAGGAATACAGTGGAGAAACACAAACCAGTAATTAGCCCCATATCTCATTAAAGCTGGCTTGACTCCTCAACCTTAAGAACATTACAGACAGACTACTTAAAATAGATGCATACAGGAGTAGAAAGTAGAGGGAGGGTATGTGAGAGCAACTCCGAGAGGGAAGGAGGGACGGGTGGAGTGAGATGGAAGAAAACTGTGAGAGTGAGAGACAAGAGAATAGAAAAGAAACAGGGAGTGAGACCAGATGGACAAAATGATAGAAAGATAGAATGTTAGTGGAGGGGGGTGAAAAAGAGGAAAGAGCCATAGGAGCACCAGGCTTCCTGGAAGCTATTATTACATGGTTTAATGCAGTAGGTCATCAAAACCTTATTAAGATTTACACAACTTTCTGAGAGAGGGAGCGAGGGAGGCTTTCCCCTCGGGGATTTCTCAGTAATATCAAGAGGGGGGGAAAATACAAGAAAGTCGTGCAATATAGCAGCTTCTTTAATGGGAGTAATACACATTATCTTTTTTTTCTTCTTCATTTTCTCACAGCATGCTATATAACTAACATTTTCATCAATTGTTGCAGGTGTTTTACATGCGGTTTCTCCTATGCTTCGTTCACCACTGCCTGTGTGATGTATTTTATTTGTTCTGAAAATTAAATAAAAATGTTTAATAATAATGACATATGAATAATAATGAAATGTTACTATTGCTCTTTACTTTTTTGTTTTTACACTTTGTTTAAAGGGGACATATAATGCTCATTTTCAGGTTCATACTTGTATTTAGGGTTTCTACTATAGCATGTTTACGGGCTTTAATGTTTAAAAATGCATTTTTTCAATACTTTCAATACTATTCACCCTTTGTCTGAAACGCTCTGTTTTAGCGCCTGTCTCTTTAAATCCTCGCATCTATGCTCTCTACGTCTCTGCACCCTCATTGCAGCCGGGGAATGACTGTAACGGCACTGTAGCGGCACTTTCTACCTATATACAGTATAGTTGTGACATCACAACCGTACGGAAGTCCTGATGGCTCGTTTAAAGGCACAGTTTCTGAATAGAGTCTGCATGCATTTATCTGTGCTTTTGATACTTTCACAGTATTTATATAGCACCTCAACCTGCTTTATAATAAAAAAAACTTTTTACAACATGTCACGTTTAAATCACTTAATGTAGGGGACAACTTAACATTCACAGTGAGTGGATCAGTTTCACCTCTTAAAATCCACATACTGTAATGATAACTGTTAACTGTGAAATTAGAATTTGTGTCTTTCATTTGCACTTTACTCAATTAGTTTCCACCTCATCTTAATGTGCAAGTACGATAAAAAGCCTTTCTCCATGAATAGTCCGTGTTAAACAAAAGCCTGATCATGCAGGCTGTTTTAGCAAATTAAACTTTATAGGCTACTAATAGCACTTTTATGGTTTAACTGTGTGCAAGAGGAAAGTCTCACCCAAAGTACTCGCATGTCTGGTTTCCAAACTGAACGTTGACACTGCTGCCGGCACCAAGGTTTTCTCCCATTATGGTTACTTTGGTGCCCCCAGACTCTGGACCTCTACTCGGGGACAGACCTGTGACTGTGGGAGTCTACACAACAGAGAGATGCAGAGAAAGAGAGGTTAAGAGGGGCTGTGAGAGCACAACAAAGGAAAAGGGAAGGAGCAGAATGAAAGAACAAAGCAAAGGACCAAAAGGCAAACTAAAAGGTATTTTCTCAGGTAAAACAGGGCATGCTGCACAGTTAACAGCTCTGCATCTTTTAGTCTGCCCTTTGCTTTGTTCTTTCATTCTGCTCATTCCCTGCTCTGTGGTACCTCTGTGAAACCTTCACATAATATCACAGATCCCCAGCAAATTACAGTTATCTATATTGCAAGGCCGATGGCAGTAGAGTGCAGCGCTGGTGGAAGAAAAGAGGATAAAACCAGGAGCTCTTAGATTCCCTAAGAGATCCTCCTCCTGTGTGTGTGTGTGTGTGTGCGTGTGTATGCGCGCGCGCTGGGTTGTGTCTGAGTGAAGCTTTTTAAAGACAGTCTGAAAATAACTAGTGTTTACAGCTGCAGGCAGCTAGCCCGCCTTCACACAGACAAATGGAGAAATATCCAAGCAGACAGCCCGTCGTAATGTGAACACACACGCGCATATGCAGGCACACACACGTACACAGACAAGCACACATGCCTCTGTGTGCACAAACATAAAACAATTTAAAAACAACTAAATGCACTCAGTGTCATTTACACTGCCCTTTTGCCGAGTGTTAAAGTACTGCTGGCTGAAAGAGATGTGTCTTATAGTGAAAATTGAAGAACGCTTCTGTGAATGTATTTTTTTTAAGGTGGCCTGCAATAAGAGTAAATTGCAATTGGTGGCAATTCTAGTCTCTGCTAAGTGTTCTTTGAGGAATTTCACTGCTGTAGCAGCTGTAACATCGGTGAGAAAAAGCAGCCGAGCATTTACTACAGAGCCGAGATCATCAAAACTGTCAGCAGACCGACTTGTGACTTCCAGGATGCAGGCTAAAGCAGGTACCCTGAAAACAACAGTAGTAATTACCGACTGCTGTTAATTGTTATGGGAGTGCTAATTGTGAAGGTGTGAGAGAGCGCAAATGGAAAAGTAGATTATCTGTTCGCTGCAGGCTGAGCAGATAGCAAGCGACAGAGATGGGGAAATGTGTGCGTGAACGTGCAACGAGAATGGGGAGGAGATAATGTTCACCTGCCGGGTGCAGCGTTGCTTTCCATTTTAGCAAGTTGATTCTTCATTTGCCTTTTTTTCCCCTCTCTCTCTTATGACCCAGTCCAACCATCCAATCACTTTTGATCTAGTATTTTCGTTTCCCACTTTGTACGAGCTATAGCCTACAGAATTTACCTAAAAGCACAGCAAGAGCTCTAAGAAATCTTAGAAAAAATTATAATCTTTTCCCATCCATTGAGCAACGCCTAACTTAATGCAGCTCAGCTAGTGAATTCTAAGGAATACAGTACATTTGCAAATATGAGGCTATATTAATTAAGCTTCATGATCCTTTCTCAATAAAGGCAAACAGCATATACAGCCAGAGAGCTGCCGAGATTATTACTGAAAACCAGGTGCTGTTTATGGAGGAAGGTTATTTCCCAATAACAAGTAAGCATACTGTACACAGAGCTGCTTAATTACTGCGTCGGTAAGCGTGGCGACTCACAGATAGTTATTTGCCTGTGGCACATAAACAATTACTTTGCAAGAAGGTGCAAATCACTTTTAATTGAATTCATTTTATGTTTTGCATCACTTTAATGTGGCTCTTGCAGTTTGTCTCATTGGGACTACAGCACACTTTACTAATGAACATTATATTATATGAGGATACAGAGCAAGGTGTAATGGCAGTCATACCACAAAGGAGTAGAGTTGCGAGGAGCGAGCCCTGAGCTCTGGTCTGCACTCTGCAACGCACAGCTGGACCGGACCTGGTCTACTGTCGGCAGGAGCTGCATCCATCTCACATACAATCCTACAAAAGACACACAAGAATTCATTAAAGTCACTGTAGATAATAATATTGAAAAGCAACAACAAAAAACACAAGCTATTTGTAAGATTGTGGTGAGAACTCAATCTTTCTTTAACAAAAAAATTAAGTTATATGTTTAAATGCTTCAGCGAAGTTGAGAGAAAGTAATCAAAACACTTCTCAGCTTGATATCGATTCATCTTCCACTCTGAATGCAATCTTCTTTTGTTGTCTCACTCATTTCATTACGTGACACATCCAGACATCGACCAGGACCCTTAGATGACAGTCTTTAAATGAAACCAGTGCTCCTCCTCCCTTGGCACTCCAATACACCCAGCACTGAGCGAAGACAATTTCCCACCAACATCCCGGCCCCCCGACAGCGCTGGTGCTCTGCCAGCGTGGCACGTCTAATGTAAATCATGCAGCGGGGATCAATACAGGCGCTGCAGGTGACTAGATCAAATTACATAATAAAATGAGGACGTCTATTGATCACTGGTGCCAGGGAGTAGTAAAGCACAAGACGCAATCACAGTGCGCAAAGAGATTATAGAATATGTGGCGCAGGCAGATGGCAGGGGCAGCAGACGTACTGTTTCTCCAGCGCTGATCATATGAATTACAACAAATGACTCAGAGCGCTTTGTTGGATGAAGTATGTGGAAGAGAGTGGCTAAAGGAGGATTTACTCACCGACATAAGTGATATTTTCTTCTCACAATGCCTCGGAGAAACAGAGACTCACTTGTTTCCCCACCTGAAGGCCTACTATACCGGTCCTTTGTGTAACGGCGTATTTATTATGGGAATATGTTTGGCTTTTCAAAACTGCAAATCTTGTCGGTGTCCATCAAGAAGCCTGCTCATTCAGTATAAGCCGAGGGTTACTTTTAAACTGAATTCCTACTAATGAGGACTCAATATGGCTGCTAGAAAAATACAGCAGAGTAATATCAGCCCTCAGAAAAATGTACTTTCTGACTGCTGGAAAACACAAAAGTTGAGACTTTTTCTTCAAAGCAGGAGTGGCTTTGACACACTCTTCTGAAGTAGCGCCATAAAAGACACATAAATATGTATGCTTTTCCCCTGTTTTTTGTCCAATGCAGGCCATCCTGGGGACTGAATTATGAGTCAAAACAAATGGCAACAGTCAGATAAGGATAAGGACATGCATATAATGAACCTACAGCCAATATGACACCGGAAGGCTCTGAATAAAAGTCCAGCTCAGAATATTATTACAAAGACTCCAACTCCATCGAAGTTAGACTAAAGGGGTCATAGGTTAGTTTTTTAATTTCGCTCAGTCTTTTTTTTTTCTTTTTCTTTTTTTTTTTACATGCCATATAAATGAATTCCCTAGCTTGTCCCCAATTGGATTAAAGCGCTGTCAGATCAGTGCACTGCTGACAAATTGTCCCCTAAAGCCAAGAGGCACATAGTGAATTTTAATTACAACTGCCCAGTAAAGAGCTAGGAACCACAGACATACTGCAAGTCACCCACACTACTCATTCTTTTTCAAATACCACCAAACCTGGAAAACATCCCAATTTAATTATCAAGTTCACCAGTAAGTGAAATGGCAACTATACAAGCACATGTATGTGTGTGACATGTGTACTGTAACAGTACCATAAGAGTGAAAGTGTGTATTTTACAGCAATGGTGCAGTGCTAAGCTCTTCTCTTTCTGAGGGCAGAAGTAGGCCAAAGACAGAATTAGGGTTAAAGGCTCCTCTGAGAGCCATGTCTGTGATAGCTTTTGTGTGTGTGTGTGTGTGTGTGTGTGTGTGTGTGTGTGTGTGTGTGTGTGTGTGTGTGGTGTGCGTGTGTGTGTGTATGAGTGTACGTGGGTACGTAAGTGTAAGGGTGCCAGCTGTGCCTCAGTGCGCAGCGATACATTTAAAACTTTACACTGTACTCCAACTAACTCCGAGTCCGTGGAGGAAGGAGAGACTGAAATCAGCTAGGTTGATTATTTCGGAGCATCTGTCAAAAATATTACTTCAACATTTTTGATAGGAATATGTGATGTCTGTGGTACCGAATAATGGGTTCACAGTGGCCATGTTGTACTACACATATATCTTTATACATTTTTTATTTTTCTATTTTCTCTTTCCTCATGATGTAATGATTTTGCACGGTGTAATTATTTAACCTATAGTCGCTGCATAATGAGTATTTTCTGTGCTCATCCATCAAACACTAAAATAGGATTAGATTTTTCATAAAGAATTGCATTTCCTTCACTAATGACGCTCAATACCGAATTGGACCTAATCCAAATGGTTCAGGGTGAAGCATCCGCACAGTGTGTGTGTGTGTGTGTGTGTGTGTCCTTGCCTTTCCCTTGCGGGGTCTACATCTCCTGGGGAGGTTAAACAACCATAAGGCAATGGGTTTCTTACTCTACACACGTCTGTGTGTGTCTAGCTAAGGGGGAGATAGGCAAGTTGTGAAGCATGGGCAACGTTTCATTAGTTCAGGGTGAACGGGACAGGCTTTAATGTGATGTATGCGCAGCATGAGACAATTAGGGAGGTAAACACAAGTAAACACACACAGCTGTTGTGGGATTGTTGCTGACTACATGCGCTACAGAGAGAGAGAGAACTGGGCTAGTGTGCTGCAGGGCGAGAACAGCAATGTCAGGGCCAAGACTGTCTGGACCTGCTCCAATCTTCATTAAAGCAGAGGTGAAGCAGAGGAAACAGCTTTTCATTAAAAAACACATATATTTACCAGAGTTTGTTAGCTTTTGCACTCCATCCATAACATATCCAAACCCCAGTCTGAGTGTTAATGACTGATTTAATGTATGTTTATATCTTATAGCTCTGTATCGGGGGATTGTTGTTTCCATGATGCTGTTTAATCAACCTTAAATAAAAAAAACAAAAAAACATAACAGCATTCTTTTTGCAGCAGAAAGCTACGGTTTCTGTCTTTCACGTCATTACGTTAGGCGCTCGTGATGACCTTATCACGCTACGTGACGTCCGGTCCAAAACCGCGAGACACCATTTCTATTGCAAATGAAACTACCAAAACACCTTTACACTCAAAAACAAAAAAATTTACAGAGTTCTAATAACTTCTGGAGTGTTAAGAACTATTTTGTTCATGTTTCTATATTTAGGAATCTTTTGTATCAAAATGTTTGGTGTGTTTATTTAGTCAAATTTGATAAAAATGCAAACAAAAAATATTTGTATTTATTTATGACATAATTTCAATGCTATTATTAGTTATTGTGGTTTAGTGACTTACATAACCTTTAAGCTTAGGTTGTACTGATTTTAGGGATATCACGCATTTGAAGATACTCCAAGGAAATGACATCACAATAAGCAAAAATACCAATGTAGGAATCGTTGGACCATTTCTATTGCAGAGTTTAAAGGGTTAAAGGGTAAAATTGTCCATGCTGCATTGTTAACAATATATATGGCTTTCAGTTAACTTAAAAGAAGTCTTTAAAAATCAGTTTTAAAATAGCGTGCTTGTGGTTGTCTTGTTGGTGTGACTTACTGTTCAGCGATGATGTAGCCTTCCTCTACAGGGGTACACCTGACCCCTGCCACCTCCACGTTTTCAACCATGTCTGAGAAGGCCAGACCAAGGTTCATGCCATGGATGGTCACCCGTGTGCCTCCCTCTGGAGGTCCAGCCACTGGAGTCACCTACAGGGCATACGGTAAAAAGCCAAAGTCAGCGAGAAAGGTTTGAGGACGCTTTTGGTGAAAAATGGAAAGATGTTTTCTCTTCATTTCTGGACCCGTCTTGAAATCATAACTGGGCCCAGGTTTCCACGAATGCTCAAGGCTAAATATGCTCTTACGGTCCAGGTGGCTGTAAAAGCAATTAAGCACACTCCCCACGCCTGCATCCACAGAACAACATGCCATGAGTCATTGTGCAGAGAGAGTGCTCTAATCACAACAGTAGCTAATGGCACGCGTCTTGTAGCTCTTCCTGTCTAAATATGGCATCACATTCACACACACACCATCACACACTGAGACCACACTTTTAAACTACTTTACCAACTCTTTCCTTTAGAACAGAGATCTTCAACATGGGTTGCTCAGAGTTACTACGAGGGGGGGTATTAAACAAGTTATTGTTTAATACGTTTCTTTAATACATTTTAAAAAAATATGGCTGATAATATAAATGAACATGAATCCAGCACATTATTAGCAAAGATGTATCAGCATATTCTTGAAAAACACCACAATATTGATGACAGAAAGATAAGGTAGCCACTATGGTAGCCTTCCACATGTATGAATGTTTAACATTAAAACATAAGTTTTACAATATGTACAATATATGAATATCCACCCATCCATTTTCATCCATCCGGTTTAATATGCAACTCAATTTTATACACAAGGAGGTCCGTGCTCCATTTCAGCTAAGGGGTCCTCTTTGGCTTAAAAAACATTGATGACCCCTGCTTTAGAATATATATTGGTAAATCCGATAAAATCACACCTTAAAAAATAAAATGTGATGGATTGTTAACATTCTGGTTAGGCGCCGGCTCAGAATCTATTATTTTGTTGCATGGATGATAAATCTAACACGGGGCCATATTAATGCTTGGTTCAGATCACCTACTCATAAAATACAATATGGCTGCCCAGCATGCCCTTGGCACAGGGTGGCAGACAGCCTTCAGTGCTGCAGAGCCCTGTAGAGGCTCCCACCTGGCCATCATCCAGCCCTCTAAACAAGAGAGGAGAAGAAGGAGGAGGAGGAGGAGGAGGAGGAGGAGGAGGAGGAGGAGGAAAAAAAGAGTATGAGCAGAGAGAGAGAAAAAAAGAGGAAGGAGATAAAGAAAATCCAAGAGAGTAGACAATAGTGTTTTGGTGGACAGAGAAGTAAAAGTAGAGATAAAGGAGACTAAGAAAGAGGAGGGCAGTGGGGAGGAGATGACTGTCACTTTGCTGTGTGGAGCTGTGAGTGCTATGTAAACAATCAATATGCTATTACTGGCCATGTAAGCAGAAAGACAAAAAACCAAGAGTCAGTTGTGCCCGCTTACTGAGCCGCAAAGCGCCACGTGACAGCGACCCTTGGAGTGCTGTTGTACACCCCCCCCCCGACACTGACTAGGGCATTGCGGCTTCCCATTGGGACGGCGGCTTTGTAATCTAGATTCAGTGGACATTAATTGCTCTGGATGTAAAGTAAGTGTGTCACTGCACCGCCTGAGGGGTCTGAATACATGAATCTTTTAGCACTGCTTGGGCATGCAGGGTATGGGGGGGGGGGGGACATAATGGCTAAATATATCCATGTCAGGCGATGGCAGCAGCTATTCGAGTAGACTTAGTGATGGTTACATAAGCAATGTAGGGGCCTGAGAGAGAAGAGAGAGAGGAGGGGAGAGAGGGCATAGGAGACAGAGAGAGAGAGAGAGAGAGAGAGAGAGAGAGAGAGGAGCAAAAATTAGAGAGTAGAGAAAAGAGATTGGAAGAAAGAAGAGGGCAGAGAAAATGGAATGAGCAGCAGAGGGAATGTGGATGCCACTCTGTTCAGTCCTATCAGCCGTGATGGCTGACAGGTGAGGCAGGGATGGTGACAGGACAGCAGTGCTGTATCACAGATGGGCATGCTAAAAGCTTGGGAGACCTCCTCCTTCTACCCTTGGGGCTGAAATGGAACCCTTCCCACGGTGGACCAAGCACAGGAAGACAGTCTAATCCATGCATGAAACCCATTTGACTGAGCTCCCCATTGGCAGACAGTCAGAGTCTTGATTCATCAGCGGATCATAGAAAAACCACCACCACTTTAAAGAATCACGCTGCCACCGATGTCTCCAGGCTGGGAGGCGTGAGAGAAGTGCTGCTCTTTGTCTCTGTGTCGTCTGTATTTCTTACACAAACAAAGGAACAAAATCTTAAAGGCTGTGGTTTTATTGCCTGTAAACCAGATCCTAATGACCTTTTTTTTTTTTAGAACAGAGGAATCTCAGTGCAGTCATGTACTGAAGATAATCTTTAGAAGGGTGGAGTTTGTCTATACATTTCAACAGCCTCTTCTCTGTTCTTTCTGTTGCTTTCTGTCTCTCATCACGCCGTCTCCCTCAGGCTAGGTGACACATCCTCCTCCTCTAAGGACCACCAGCGTGCTTGTTTGTCTTAACATACAGACCTTTTAGAAGGAAGGGGAAGAGGAAACCTCATTGGACATGCATGCACACCCTGCCGCCCTTTTCCTCCCCCTTATTCCCACCCAGTGCTGCCATGCCATGCTCCCTGTGTAATCCTTTTAGGAGCAGTGCTGCTGCCCGCCTGGCATAGTCACACTGTCAATAGAGGGTAATTCCTAACAAACAGCCAGTCAGCTTGCACATCGCACTATCCCGCTCCCTCTCTTGCGCTTTCTGTAGCATAATCTATTTTTTTCCGGCTTAGGGGATCAGAGCATTGGCCACTTCGCTGCCACTACTTCCTTAGACATTCTGCAGGGTTTTGGCATCAACCATAGAAAGACTAAAGAGGGGTATGATGACCTAAATTGTGAAGCAGGCCATAATAACGTGTCTCCTTTGAGGAGATAATCTGCTAGTTTGAGCAAATGGAAAAACTGCGGAGAAATGGCCTTCAATGTGAGCAGCCTGGGATGTCTGTCAGTGTGGTGTTGACTTATTCATCTGAAGTAATGGTGGAGAAAGATGTTCTGATGCAGCCAAGGCTAAACTCAATACATAGAGCAGAGAGCAATACACCGCCCCAGGTGCCTTCGGGGCTGTGCAAACCTGGCGTGTCACTGTACAGTAGCTGACCGAGCCGAACGGCACAAGACAACTCAGAGCTAATAATGTTTTATCACTCCATTCCACGTAAAAAATGTACAATTTCAGCATTTTTACTGTATATTTTTTTTTATGACCAACCTTCAATATACACAATATTTATTACAACGGAATCCTTGAAGCTCTACGATGTAGATTCCATTCTTTTTTAAATGAATTAAGTCCTTGATACAATTTA
This sequence comes from Sander vitreus, assembly GCF_031162955.1. Lineage (NCBI taxonomy): Eukaryota > Metazoa > Chordata > Actinopteri > Perciformes > Percidae > Sander > Sander vitreus. The sequence goes on along the minus strand of NC_135861.1, from coordinate 26,871,553 downwards.
AAAAGGAGCTTGCAGCTAATTTCTTTGTCTTTGGACTCAGCTCAGGCTAATTCCAAGCATGTCACATTTAATTGTGAGTAGCATTTAACAGGCATGATAAAACCCCAGTGATCACTTGTTCCCTAACAAACTACATCCTAAATACTTTATGGGGCCTTAAATGTCTTGTAGTCAGCCAAGAGATACGGGGCGTGATGAAAAGGAGTTTTTAGTGCGTAAAGAGGAGAAAAGAAGAGACAGAATGATGGGATAACAGGTGTATTTATGGATGACTGAGCTTTCCTCAGTGAGTATACTGATGCTGTGTGTTTAAACTACTACAACAAAACGACTACTTTTACTTATCTTGTGTAGATGTGTGCTAGCATTATACTACGTGTTGTCTGGCTAAAGACTCACTTTACTGTCCAACATGTTTTTCCTCCTATTGACTGGATTAATGAAGGGTAGCACGCAGTACAGCAACTCTCTTAGGGTTACAGCGGTGAGGAGAGTTCAGTTGTACTATGATACTGACTGACAGTCCCACAATCCCTCTGGTGGCCAAATATCAACAATAAGCTTGCTCCCACACTCTGTGAGGGAGAAAAAAAGAGAGGAATCCGAAAAAATTTTCTATCCTAAGGCAACAGCAAGATGTTTATATTAGCTGTCACTAGGACGCAGGGAAGCATCTTTGCTACACTGTAAACTCGTACAGAAGCCATGGCCAAAGCCTATTGAGGAGATGCCTTTAATATGCCCATCCAACTCCCAGCTTCAATTGATGTTGTTCCCTCTGCTGTTAGCCAGGGCTTACATCTCTTCAATATTAATGGCCCAGGGTGGGAGGCACCATGGCACTTAATAGAAACGTTAATTATTCACAAGGCCTATCTTGTGGTAGGCACATCTACTAATGTACTAGTATGTATACAAATCAGCTCATGATGGGGGCTTTGGTGCATACATTAAAAACCAAATTATTTAATAAATTCAGCTCACCAGGGGATGTCTGCTTGTTAAAGAAACTGTAATCACTGAGAGACGAAACGGGGGTGGGGCGGGGCACAAACGAGCGGCGCCTTCATCAGCAGTAAGCTGGAGGAATACCGGTGTGTCTGTGTGCATGAGAAATACGCGTTCATGCGCATCGTCTAAATTAATGCAGAGTTGGTTTTGCCACCTACAGTTGTAAACAGACATGAGTTCAGACAGCCCACGGGGCTCTATTTCCCCCTCCCCCCATCGTTCTTCCCACCTTTCCTTGGTTCAGTTCCCCTGCTCCGTCCTTTGTTCTCTGTTGCCTCTCTTCACCATACTCAAACCCTTCAAACTCTCCTTGCTCCTTTACAATTGTAACTTTATCCATCTCCTGAACGTAAAGGTAAAGACTCACCCTGCAACACTATGAATCTGTGATTTATCATGAGTCAGTCAGGCATTACTTTACTATATTTCTGTGTAAATATTTTTTTTTGGAATACCCTCTTTTCTCAGAATGCCTATTGACAGCTCCCCCGCAAACTTAAACTTGTTGCATCGATCCTTGGCATACACTCTGTATGTATTGGAAAGAGCTTTGGCAATATGTTTTTTTCCACTCAAGGCGCCATCTCAGAAGCTCAGAATATAACGCCTTGCAGCTGCAGATGGACAAATGGTGTGTCTTTGCCTTCGATATATGATGGATTTCTGCCTGACTATTGACCAAGTCTGTAAGCCCTTATTCTGACAAACCGACACATGAACCTGATGTTCCTGATAGCTCTCCTGGAAATATCTTGAGGTGGTATCTTGTCAGCTAAAACAGGCCAGCAGTAATGATCGATAAACTACTGAACAACAGAAGGATCCAATAATTTAACGTATACCGTACCTACAGCTGCTTAATGTTTGACTGTACTCATATTGTTAATTTCATACTTCTGCTTTGCCATTTTCCACACCGGCACCATCACATACTCTCCTCCCAGTGTTACCAATGTAAAGCTTTTGCTGAATATCGGGTAAATCGTCCATTTTCTTCCCGCTTTTAATGCTTGCAGAGTAACAGATGAAGTTCTTGGCTTGTGGTGGCCTTGGTAATCATATACTGTGATCATAACACTAATGAAAACACAGAGGGGAATGAGGTATGTCCCACTGGATGGCAATGAGCATGTGCCACAGAATGACAGACTCAAAGAATAATGGAGTTACACGAGAGCATAATGTAATTCGCCAGGATGAGTCGGAGATAGTGATTCAGAGAGACACACATTGGGAGGGAAGAAGACCCAGAGAGAGAGAGAGAGAGAAAAATACAGAGAGACAGACAGAAACAGGGATAGTGATAGAGAGACAGAGTTAAAAAAAAATAATAAGTTAGGATGGCTTTGTTCTTTTTCTGTCTTATCTGCATACAGTGTAGCAAATCAATTAACCAAGTGGTTAACTTCACTTTTTAATTGGCTGGAGTTAGATGTGAATATGTGGCGGAGGAATGAGAGGCCAAATGAATCAATGTGGAGGTAGAGGGGTCTGCTGGGTTAACCACAATGCACTGGTGCATTACCAGGCCTAATTAAATAGTATGTCCTCCTGGCCTGACTCCCCTCTGACAGCCAACCCACCAATGGGGATGAGAATGTGGCCAGAGCGAGCAAAGGCCTACTTATGGGAAAACAAATAAGCACTTCCAGGTCATGGCCCCGACGTTGCTGAGGTGGAGGGCATCCAAACATTGGCTGGGTTGGTTGCAATGTCTGAGAAGACTCAGCGAGTGCGAGAAAAAACAAACAGAGAACCACACATACAACTCCTTGTTGTCTTTATGAACAGTAAGATATTAAAAAAAGAACTATAACTGTTAGATAGCTACAATAGGAATAGCTACTTACTTAGTAAGTAGTGTTGTGTTTCTTTTGTTTGTGTGGTTCTTTTATATGGTTCCCTTTTTAACTTTGGTGCCAAAGTTACTTTCAAAGAGCTGGAATAACCTTGTGAGAAGATAAAATACATTAAAATATATGAGGAGGCAGCAAGGCATACTGCACAAAGAGAAGGCAGATGTCAAAGAGACAGACCTGTAAAGCTGAATATCTCTGGCCCTGTGTGTGTGTGTGTGTGTGTGTGTGTGTGTGTGTGTGTGTGTGTGTGTGTCTCAGAGCCCCTCGGTAAACCCTGAAGGTGAGAAGAACTCTCACATGAAAGTGCATCTGTGAGCATAACCCACACAGCCATACAGGTAAATACACAATCATACACATAAACAAAGTGGAGCATATGCTCTTTGTGCTTGATCAAAAACAAACAACAAATGCTCTTAGAAAAAGACATACAAGACGACGAGACAGGAAGACACCCGACACCGTACATTGACACATCTGCAGGCATTAGTTGAACCCAGCACTCCGAGAAGCTTCTTTAAGGCTTATTCCCATTTTTCCTGGATCCAGAGGAAAACAGAGCACAGTGGCAAAGCTGTGTCGCATTCAATACCTCTCAAAGCAAATCGGACATTTCATTGTCAAGAGTCCTACCCATCTCTTTTTGTATAGCTGTTTCACAAACTTGAGCATGCCAGTATCAAGTGTAATCTAGGGTTTATTGCTATAGTGGTTATGACGGGCTTTAAATAATACAAAGAAAGTCTTTAGCTAAGTAATAGCATCACTACTGTCACCAATGACGTCTTATCAAGCTGTTACAAGTACGGGTGGGATTGGGAATCACAGGGAACCTCTGTTAGAAACCAACACAATTCTGCAGCACAACTTTTTCAGTCTGTGAATTAAAATGACACAATCATAGAGCAACTATGGGTCCTAACTTTGGACTTTAACTGTGCTTGGGGCATCTGTTATTTTCCTCAAACTGCTGTCTGCCATCCCATTGAAAACCTCTTCCTCTTCGGTTAACTTATGTCCAAATTTCCCTCATTCATGTGTTGAGCGCCACCTCAAGGAGCCATGAAGTAGCGATGCTGGGAGCAGGGAAATCTATTCATAGCGCCTTATTTCAGTTATTAAAATGTCAATATTTGGCACCAGCATTTCGAATCTCGTATAGCACAATGGACAGCTATATATTACCGTGTCGATATTTTTGTCGCACCCCTAGTTACAAGCTGTCAGCTTTTGAATTGCAAGTAAAGTCCTACAATATCAGCCAGAGTGCCTCGTGATCCTCTACAACGAGATGCAGCGATGTAGTAGCTGATTCTTGCACATTCATTGGATGTGTGTGGGCAGGAGGACAGACAGACAAAGGATTATGGGTACTGACCTCAGTGATGCGTGGGTTGGTGCACTTGACATTCTTACTCGACAGGTTTAGCCAGCGGGTGGTGTAAGGATTGATGGGAGGGCAGTGGTGCAGCAGGGTACACCTTCCCTCTCCACTGCACCAGCCGCACTGGAACTTCCTGTCTGCCTTCAGACATGTGCCACAGCTGTCCCGCTGGGCTGCACACTTGTACAGGTGCACTGTGGGATACGGGAGGCAGAATGGATATACGGTGATCACACAACAACTGAGAAACCTACACTTCTCTTTGGAATGTATTTTTTTTATTTAAAGAAAAGAGACAGCAGGTCTGCTGTGAGTGAAATATCCCGCCAGGCTATCTGTTCTGTGTTTCTATCTCCAATAACACATTTTTTTATTTTTATATACCCACACTATACTTGAATGCAGAGATTAGGAAAAGAATGATGAAGGGCGTTAGATTTATCTATCTTCATCCTGCTTGCCAGCACATGTTGACAACAACATCTCATGTTCTTACCTTGGATATTCTCCGGGTTATCGATAATGAAGTTGCCGTTCCACACCACCGAGAAATCCACAGGCAGCTCACTGATTTTCATTCCCTCGTACAGATACTAGAGGCCGAGGATGGCGAGAAAGAGAGACAACAGAGACAAAAAGAGAGGAGGATTTCAATGGGCGGTTTGGGAATTTAAATTCCCACGAGCCCTTGTAGATGCAGCACTATGTCCTTCCAAAGTTACCCCCAAGTTTCGTCATCTCATCATCAGAGCTGACAAAGTGAGAAGCCACGAGGAATCGGACAGCTGAGCAGAAGCTTGAGCTTCCCTTCTGGCCTTTGGATATGCTGTCCTTAACTGCCTCATATGCCCTTAATTCCAGCCTGACTTTCATTTTGCAAGTGTGTGTATTTGTGTGTGGGTGTGTGTGGGCGAGAGAGAGAGTGAGACTGAGGGGGAAGAGTAAGTGTGTATGTGTGTGCTTCCTCTGGGAATATACTGCAGAAGTCCGTTTGTGCTTGACTCCAGGGCTGAGCCACGCTGCAGTCTTCTCCAGTGTAATTACCGAGGCTGCATCTACTGTGTCTCCTCTAACTAAATAACACACACACATGTACAGAAACACACAAATACAAACACACACCCACAAACTGTGGCAATGTGGTATGGCACTCGTCTTCTACAGAAAGCAATACAACCCAACCATAATTACCAATGTGCAGTATATTTTTTCTGCATATAGAATGTACAATGTGTACTCAAATAACAACAAAAAAACACACTGTTATGATATCAGTCTTGGTCTTTCAGGAAGTTATGTGGTTGGTTTTGGTGGGGGTCAGAACTGATATGACATATGACACATGAGTGGGCATTTTGGTGTGAAGCTGATTTAACCCAGCCCAAGCAGTGGGTGGGGAAGGATTGGTTGAGAGAGCAATCATCTTCAGACGAGAACTGAAACAGTGGCTGGGTGAGTCAGTTTAACACAGCACAACCCCTCAGGTAGAAAAGTATACACTCATCCAGGCCAGTTTAAGTCTCACTCTCACGTTAAATGCATCACGCAGGGAGAGGAGACAATCCTGTTAAAGCGTAACTCTCACCAAAATGCAACCTAGGGTCTTTTTGTGAATGTACCCGAGTCAAACTTTCGTTTAAAAGCATATTTAGGACGGAAGCGTCGCTTTTAAGATTTACCGTATTCTCGTTTTTCGGTCAAATGGCCTTTTGAATGGGAGTGCTAGGGGCACTTTTATGCTAGCCTCAAAATAGCTATTTTTAAAACACTAAGAAGGCTCGACACAACATGAAACTTTGCTCGAAGTATCGCCAGGGGGTCTACACATGAACTCAAACATTGAGAACATTGTTTATGTACACAAAGTTTACTAAAAAGAAAGGTTTTGAGCAACTCACTGTAACTGTTGTTCTTCCGGTCGCCGTCCATTGAGCCAGTCAAAAATAGTCGAGGGAGGAGAGTAAAGATGGAAAACTCCTAAAGTTTAGTTCCATATAAATGCACGGATAATTTGTTGTTTTGTCGTCGGTGAAACACAATATTGACCTTGTAGTTGAAAAAGGAGCCTCATATAAGAATGACATTTCCTCCTATGGAGTCTGTTCATTCGCATTCGGAGATTGCCTATTTAGGACTGGGAAAATGGCAGATAGCGTAAACAACAACTGCTAACGTGAGTTGCTCAAAACCTTTTTTAGTAAACTCTGTGTACACAAACAATGTTCTCAATGCTTGCGTTCATGTGTAGAGCCCCTGGCGATACTTCGAGTAAAGTTTCATGTTGTGTCGAGCCTTCTTAGTGTTTTAAAAATAGCTATTTTGAGGCTAGCATAAAAGTGTCCCTAGCACTCCCATTCAAAAGGCCATGGTAAATCTTAAAAGTGACGCTTCCGTCCTAAATATGCTTGTAAACGAAAGTTTGACTCGGGTACATTCACAAAAAGACCCTAGGTTGCATTTTGGCGAGAGTTACGCTTTAATGTTACATGCTACGTTAGCCTTTAGTAGCTGTGATTCGTTGTTATACCAGGCCAGGTTAGCTTAGCCTTGTAACACACACACACACACACACACACACACACACACACACACACACACGCAAACAAATCATGCATCACCAATTACACCTCATCTGGCACAATGTGGGCAGGCGTCCCCCCAACCTACCGAGCTGTTCTGGCACTGCACGCTGGAGCTGTTGAAGCGGAGGGCGGTGACTCTGTGGCTGACACCCTGGATGTGGAGGACGCACTCATAGCCTCGCTGGCCAGACTGGGGCTGGGGCAGGTTCCTGGCCTTCAGAGTGATAGGCTTCACCTCCCCCGCCGGGATAAGAATCTCCTCAGAGCGCACCAGCTGCGGACAGTCCTGGAGGACAGGGCAGGAAGTGTTAAGGAAAAACTCAGGAGCAGCACAACTCATTTCACACACATGAAGAATGTTCAGGAGACGTTGATGACTTACACGGGAGCATTTAATGAACACTCCACTGAGCAGACAATTAAGCAGGCAGTACAGTTTAACCACGATGTGTTATTTTGCGGTGCCGTCCCAGCTCTCTCAAGTTCCTGTCCTACTGAAGGTGTATTTAAACTCATGCTGGAGGCGTTACGTTTAGCTGAACTTTTAAGGTAAATAAATATATTTTAGGCACCTAAACATAGATGCTTAAGCCTAGTTCAGCCTAACTCTCTCTCTGGGAAGTAGGCAAAAGTGTTGCTGGCCCACTGACCTCCAAAAGAAGACAGTCCTGAAACAAAACACTCCCTTATCATACAGCTGTCTACACTCCTTGAATCTGCAAAGAGACAAACCTAATTATACATGAACAGATGTGGTTATTAGAGACTGGCCAAATATTCTCGTTCCCTGACCTGTAGCCTATGAATGACCTGAGATTGTCTAAGATTTCCCTTTTTCTCATCATATCACAACATGGTGTTTCTGGAAATTCCACCACAGGAAGCACACAGTAGTCAGTGCCAACGAAACAGAAAACAATAAAAGGATTTTTTTTGGTGTTTAGGTGATTATGAAGTGTGATAATTGCAGCTGAAATGGAAATGCATCGAAAGAATTTCAAAGTGACTCCTGTGACCTAGGAGAGCTCTGAGCTGAAGTCTGAGTGTTGAATAACTCATTATCAAGAGTGGAATCTTGAAACTGCTCGGTTGGTGAAGAGAATGATTAAATTAGTGCTTAACATACAAGGCAGCAATTTTGAGGTCAACTCTGTTATCAAAATGATGTGAAAGCAACATTTGCAGCAAGACAAACTATCACAGCAGCAACACACACTGAGGTTTTGGTCTTGGTGGCCTTAAGCCTTTCACTTCCATAAATCTTGAGTCGTCTCCGATCTTAGACATGACATCATATACTGATCCCATACCTTTCAAACACTATTGCTATATGCTTTTGGTGCTTGGAGACAGAGTGAGGCCGGCCTTTATTTATAATACTGACATGGAGTAAAGCATCTGATTTAATTAATAAAGTGGTGTGCGAGTTCCACTGCAAATATGTATCAATTAAAAGGCTGAAGGAGAGATCCCTTCTGTGATGTCGCCTGTAGCTCCACATGTCCTGTAACTTAACACCAAAAAGAGCAATACACACTTTGTATGGAAGTAAGATAAAAACACACATAACAGCCCTCCAAGCAAATACCCAAGAACTATCTATTTGCATAGCCAGAGACACATGGAAAGCAACATACACAAACAGGCATAATTCAAGCACTTTGTATCTAGCGCACATGATTGATTAGGTCAGAGTGATCCTGTGTCATTGTTAAGACACGCTAAGCTCAATAACTCCAGAGATAATAGAGTGTTAATTGCCACTGAAAAGAACAAGAGCCCCGAATGAGAAACGCCAATTCGGAAATAGAAGAGCTTAGATGGCTGTCTTTCTGAAGACATGCCCCGAGGCCGACACAGAGCTGGAACACAGAGCAGGATGCAGGCAGAAGGAAACAGAGAAAGATGGATAGTGCAGGAGAGGGAGAGAGAAAGAGAGGAAAGAAAGAGAAAGCTGTGCTAGCAAAGCTTGCTTATATGCATGTGTGCGCTTGTGCATGTGTGTGCTCCACCAACCTCTGAGGCGTTGACTCGTCCCTCCTGGAAGGAACAGCTGGAGGGGTCATGGGTACACAAGTTGCGGTACTTGCACCAGTGGCAGCGGAAGGCACTGTTCACACATGACAGACACCTGCATGGACACACACACACACACACACACACACACACACACACACGGAAGAAGAGAGTCAGAAAAAAAAACAGCGCAGTCAAGGAAAGTGGAGGAAGTGCCATAGAGGAAATGAGTTCAGATCCCAAGTGGGCACCTGCTGTTGTTGTGCCCTTGTGGTTGGCACAGTACCTAATATCTGCTGGGCCAAGTTCTCCCTGCATATATTTTCCACTGCCATATATTCATACCGCGTGTCATGTGTGAACGGTAGGCTCCATATTAGCTGTCGTAGCCTGAATCAGACGGAGGAAGAGAGACAGGGAGTGTGGAGGAATGTTGAGTAATGAGGACAAATAAGACATTGGCGCAGCTTGTTCCTGCAATTACTATTAGCCCAGCATTGTTGGAGTGTTGCTGTAATTAACAGCTGTTAGGTGTGTGTGTTAGCATTTCTGCATGTACAATATGTAAGTGTGTATGTGTCACTATAGGGGTACATACTGTACTGCCAAGTATTCAGGTCCCTTACTACAGTAAACGCATCAATACCATAACGCAAAAATACTTTTACTACAAGTAAAAATCCTGCATTCATGCCTATGTATTATTACTAGCAAGTGACCTAAGAATACTACTTCAGTACATGTGAGTAAATAACTGTGTACTGGTTACACGGACAAATGGATGGAGGATGAGCAAATGCAAGTAGAGCTGTAATGTTAATCAATTAGTTGTCAACTATTAAATGAATTGTTAACTTTTGATAGTCGTTTAATTGGGTTGAGATAAAATTCTCTGATTCCAGCTTCTTAAATGTGGATATTTTCTAGTTTCTTCACTCCTCTATGACAGTAAACTGAAAACTATAATATTTGGACAAAACAAGACGTTTGAGGACGTCATCTTGGGCTTTTGGCATTTTTTTTACATTTGGGTACTTGCCGATACCAAGTACCGATACGAGTACTTAGGGTGTTTTCAGACACACAGATGATTTTTGGCCTTCTCTGATATTGTTGTCAATTAGAACAAAGCAGTATTATAAGTACCATGCCTTTTTCTATTCAAAGCTCAGTGCCTGGGCCCTGACATTTCCCCGGGCTAGTGTCAATAAAAAAAAGAAATCATAAAATTCCTAATATCAAAGTACTGAGTGAAGTTTAAGAAGAATGAAGAACAAAGTATGATGACTTCATTCATGTGCATATTAAGTAGCCATGTGGATTCACGCCAGCAGCAATTCACAAGATTCTGTCCAAATTTAAAGACTTGTGGCAAACTATAACAGTTAAAACAGTTAAGACTACACATCGAGAGCTTTTGTTTCAGCTTGTTTGTGAAAAAAATCGCTATTTATAGAGTAGCACTGTGTGGTTGTTAAAACAGCGCTGTGTAGAAACCGCATGCAGACAGAGCAGAGTGAAATATTGCTTTTTTTCACGTTTATGCCCGTTAAGCTGATGAGAGACATTAGGCTAACACCGCTACTCCAAATATCAGTGGTGAAGTTTACGGGCAACAGGCTGCTGATGGGCTTTTTCACAAAGCAGCTTTGGAAACACGGTTTCTGTGATGTGATGACGGCTGGGAATCTCTCGGCTTCAGTACACTGAGAAGACGTCAAAACCCACTATCATTAACGTCTGACAATAGCTGGTCGGCAAGTACAATCATGCATTGGGCAAGAGCCTAGATATTTTTTCACAGCCAAAAATCTCCAAACGGCTGGCATTGCTCCTCCTCCGTCGCGTATACCGGCTTGATGGAGGTATAGGCGATTAATCGAGAAAACAACTGACAGACTAATCGACAATGAAAATAATCGTTAGTTGCAGCCCTAAACGCAGGAGTCAGTAACAGCCTGAGGCTACAAGACGTGATTATCTCTCTATGTTGCCATAGCAAAGACTCTCAATAGATTGTAATGGCATTTACTACACTACACTACACTATGTATTCATGGGCAGTTGTTCGTAGAGTGTATTGTAGTCGCACTTGGCTCTCCCTCTCTCTTTCTCTCTCTCTCTTAAAAAAAAGGTTGAGTTATGCACACTTGCTTATTGTGAAGTTTTCATCGCTGCAAAAGCATGGGAGGGATTCAGAAGATTCAGAAGAAAAGGGCTGATTCACCTTCTGGCAAATAGTGTGTGTGTGTGTGTGTGTGTGTGTGTGTGTGTGTGTGTGTGTGTGTGTGTGTGTGTGTGTGTGTGTACGAGGGAGAGAAAGAGAGAGCACGAGTTGGCATCAGAGCGTGCGAGGGAGAGCGTATGGCCTTTTCAAGTGTATGCATCCTTCTTTGTGTGTGTGGGTGTGTGTGTGTGTGTGTGTGTGTGTGTGTGTGCGCGTGTGTGTGTGAGCGAGAGATGCAGAATAACAAAGGACACAGTGGCTATAACATTTTGTGTTAATGTCGAGGAGATGGTGAAAGGGTGATAACATGACATGCTACGATTCCTGCACCCCTGCTGGCGTCACTGCTGTGACATCCCTTCTCTCCATTCAATGATTCTCCCAAGTCGGCAAGGACTTTGGATCGAGCACAAAAAGAATCTGCCACACTGGAATGAAGCGAGCAATTGCAAAGGCACCGCCGACACTGAGATCTCCAATCCAGGGATTCAATTCAACGTCACTTGATCAGGGACAGACATGGCATGAAAACGAGCATGAAATCCCTACTGAAGACCTGTTAGGCAGAAAGCTGCGTGTTTTGTACCGCAGCGCGTCTGCGAAGAAGGCTTCATTAGCTCAACAGCACAGAAACTTCCTGTTACGGTGCTCAGAGAGCAGTCAGCTATCAGATTACATTAGTCTTTACAGGGAATATTTTTAGGGGGACTGGGGCCGGCTAAGGTTTAAGGACAAATTGTAACTAATTCCCAGAGCATTGATCCGGTGGTTTAGGGGCAGCAGGTCTGGGGCATTGTTTTTGTAAATGAAAAGAGAATGAATTGGCTCTGAGAGAGATACTCACAGTTGGTGGACGCTGCAGTTGTAGAATTTGACCTCTGTGCTGATAAGCATCTGACCAGTCTCCTTAGAGTTAAGCCTCAGCTCGACGCCTGACCAATCTGAAGGAGGAAAGGAGGAGGAGATCAACATTTATTGTATGCACTATTTTGCATAGTTGTAAACAGCAGAGATCACAAAATCGTGTGCTAATTAGTTACAGGATAAATGTATAGGAGCTCTAAAAAGGTAGCATTTCTTGCATGGTACTGTATATATGCAAGCCAAATTAAGAGAAACATTTCCTGTGAATATATATTTACATCCAATTTGCACATTTCAATCACAGCAAAATGCAGGAAAATAACATGTAATCTGGCAAAATGGATCTGTACATACAGTATTGCCAGATTACATGTTATTTTCCTGCATTTTGCTGGACAAAGTTCTGGCTGAGCTTCTGTTCTCTGTAAAAACAGCCTCTTATCCCTCCCCACGAGAATACAGACTCCATAAATATGTGTGTGTGTGTGTGTGTGTGTTTGTGTGTGTGTGCGTGTGTTTGTGTATTTCAGATGACATTCAGTGTGTAGGAGGCTTGAATGACCCTCCGTGCCCTGTTCTCTCCACAGCACCTGTTGGGAATCAGTTTCACACCAGTCTGTGTAGCAGGCGGGCTCGGCTCATAGCTGACTTCTCTTCTACCGTTTCACATTTGTCTCACAGGATCTGGCGAACACAGTAGTACAGAGTTCCTGTCCACACCAAACCTCCACCAGGATTTTGTTTTCTTTAGTAGGAGAAGGGTACCAGCTATTTCCTTTTATTTCAAGCTTAACATCAGTCCTCTGTCCTCACAGTTTTATCCTAACCTCCTTCCACCTTCCACTCCGTTGCTCTTCGTTTAATTTCTCATTTATTTTCCCTTCTTCTCCACCTTCAATATCTTATCTAATTGTCTCCTCTCCTGTCTTCTCCACTACTCTCCTCAGGTCATTGCCACGGCACGATCAATGTTGATGTGCAACAGATAGGAAAGGCTTGCTCGGGGACAGGAGATGGAGGAGGATACTGGGGAGGTCAGGAGGAAGTGGCCTCAGGGGAATGAATGTGGAGAAAAACAAAATGGAGGTATAAAGAGCCGGGGGAGGCGACGAAAGAGGAGGGAGGAACGGGGAAGGTGGTCAAATAGAGGAATGGTAGGATGGATGGAAAGCTAGATGGATGGAGGAAGGGCTTGGGGGATTGGCTGACATTTACCTAGGGGAGAACATTCATATTAGTGCCTGATCCACCACTCCCCATGGGAGCTCTGGGCAAACAGGGCTGTCATTTACTCACAGGGAGGAGGATTACCAAACCCCCAAAACACACAGTCATTTCCACACACCGCACATAATATATTATTCAGGGTGTTTGCTTTTGCCGCCCTACAGCCATCTTGGCTGGCAAACAACAGGTATTTTATCGTCAAAAAACAGGTGTTAGTATTCATAATCATATATATGTTTGCAAATAAATGGACGCCAGACCCACTATGGTTTATTCATAGAAGGAGGAATTCCTGAAAGGTCATTTTTTTTTTATTTCTATGAATAGTATATTAGAGGTGATTAGCATATGCTTATTCCTGGTGTTTGGATATGTTGCATTTTGTTTATTTGCACTAAGATATAAAGAACATACAATACATTAAAAACAAACAAGCAATTTTAGTGCAGGAGAGGAAAGATGCCTATAAAGTTTATTCAGAGTCCTCCCTTTATACAAAAGAGAAAAGAAAAAAGCTAAAACATGATAATTCCTCAGCAAAAAATAAAAAGTAAACCAAGCGAAACAACAAACAGGTAAACAAAATGTATACATATCAAAAATAATAAAAGAAAAAAGAAACAAAAATAAAAGCCATGAAGTCAGATATTGTACAATCAACAGAATTAGACAAAATTAGAAACATCTTTAACTGTGACCTAAAGGATGTGTTTAGATTGCTCTAGTCAACTATACATATGCTGTGAGATGACATTAAAACGGCTGAGCTGACCTTTTAAAGATTATGTTTTTGGGCATTTTTTATTTTTCATAGGACAGATGAAGACATGAAAGGGGAGAGAGAGAGGGGGGAACGACATGCAGCAAAGGGCTGCAGGTTGGAGTCAAACCCCAGCCCGCTGCGTCGAGGAGTAAACCTCTACATATGTGCGTCTGCTCTACACACTGATCCAACCTGGCCACTGAGCTGACCTTTTAAACAATACAATGAATTACTATAATGAATTATAATAATTATTTATTTTCTGTTTGTTCTTTGTGTGTTCATCAGGTATCACTTTTCTCAGAAGCAAACGGCAGACCAGCTCCCTGTGCCTTGGCTGTGCTAAGACACTAATCCATCACATCAACTCCCCCCCCCCCGTCGTCCCCATCGACTACATAGTCCCCTGGCTGATTGGACCGGCTCGTTAGACCACTGCCTGCTGCAGCCCAGCCACAGGCCAGGGGATCTCAGTCTGATCTTCCATCAGCTCTAATGGGGCCTGGCCTTGTGTGTAGCATGCACTTCACAGCCAGGAATCTGATCCTGGATCTGCGGGAGCTTATTAATGTAGACGGCGCATGCTTAAACCAAGAGTGTTGAATCAATAAAGATGTTTCAGAGTTTGTGCAGATGAACAGTTGGCTCAGTGACACATAAGTAGCGAAAAGAGAGGGACACATGGGAATCCTACAAAGGTTGAGTTTAGACGTGTAAAGATTCTATCTAATGGACATGATCAGACCATGTGCTGTCTCGTTTTGTTTATATGGTTAAAACTGTCTTTCACTTAACAGAACAGCTCTCCAAATGTCGTTGTATGTTACCATGTACAATGACAATAAAGACTATCTATCTATCTATGATTTATCCATCCATCATCTATCCACCTATCTATCTATAATCTATCCACCTATCTATCCATCTATCTACAGTATCTATCTATGATCTTCTATCTATCTATCTATCTATCTATAATCTATCCACCTATCTATCTATCTATCCATCTATCTACAGTATCTATGATCTTCTATCTATCTATCTATCTATCTATCTATCTATGATCTATCTATCCATCTATCCTCGAGTTTATGAATGGATGGTTATGTGTGTGTTGTATCTACCTTGGTCGATGGGGATGAGGGGGACGTCCTTGGCAGCAGGAGACACACAGAGTATCTGGTTGCCATTGACCTGCCCCTCCACCTCCGTCAGGTTGCCGAAGGAGCAGGTGATGCCCGCAGAAAGGTCTGGAACGTGGCTCACCTTCACCAGCAGCTGTATAAGGGGTGGGGGGCACATGACAACAATGTTTATATAATGTGGCAAAGTAGAAATACACAGTCATCACAACAAGTCAACTTTTCCTACTCAGTTTGGGGCACAGCTAAATACAGATATGATGATACAACTAGACCTACAGCGATTAGTTGACTTATCCATTAGTCGAGCGAAACAAAATAATCGGCAACTATTTTGATAATCGATTAATCGTTACATGCAAAAATGGCAGAAAATTATATACGTTTTTAGCCCCTCAAATATGGCGATTTGCAGCTCTTTTCTGTTTTATATCATATTAAACTGAACATCTTTGGGTTTTGGACAAAACAAGAGAAACATCACCTTGGACTTTGAGGAACTGGGATGGACATTTTTAAAGGGGGACTATGCAGTTTTTTTTAAATTTAATTTACCTTAACTAAGCAGCTTCGGAGTCATTGGAATGGTTATATGACTTTTTTCAGGTTGAATGGTGGTCGTCTTGCTTCCCCCTAGCGCCTGTGAGCGGAAAAACCACCCTCGCAACTTTCGGCCGTTGTTTTGGAAGTATCGCGTGATATCAGGTCTTGCGATGTAACAAATTGCTTCACGGCACTGCACACATACGCCCATTCAGGAACCGACTAACAAGGTAGCGATGGAGTTTTTCACACTATCGTTATGGCTGAACCGGCAAAAAAGAAGCAGAAAGCTAGGAAAGCATTGTCGGAGGGACAGAGAAGAGGAAACGGAAGACTGAGCGAGCGAGGACTCAGACACAAGTAAACAGGAGCTGCCAAATATCTATTCTGAAGCTGCATGGGGAGCTCTGTAGAGAAACCTGCGAGCAATGCGAGAAAAAGCGAGAAAAGAGTGAAGAAATGGCCAAAACTGCATAGCGCCCCTTTAACTGTTTTCTGACATTTTATAGACCAATCGATTAATCGAGAAAATAATCAGCAGATTAATCGAGAATGAAAATAATCGCTAGTTGCAGCCCGAAATACAACAGACTGACGTGTGATGCCTCAGTTATTTTAGCAAATAAACTGGGAAACCATTCGTATGGCATATCCCTAATGGCATTAGCACTTGCATCTTTGGTAAGCATGAGATATGATATATATTCATGCTCGGGCGAATGTAAAAAACACACCGCGAGTTGAATGCAGCAGTGTAATAAGCTTCAAACAGAATGAAAAAAGAACACACTACTACTGGCAAAGATGTCCATCCACTCTGCTAAGAAATGCTGATGTGTCTTAAAAATATCATCAACACCATAATAAAGAAAATAAGGCTGTGTTTAGATCTTAAAGCTTTAGTGCGAAACTTTTTGATTTTAATGAACGTCCGTTACATCCAAGCCATTGCCAAATGTATATAGATATATACAAAGCTAATTAAGAGCTCCACACAACTCTCTCTGTATTTCTCATTGTGACTATGTTCAGAAGATTGTGTCGTCCGGTGACTTTCGTGCGCAGAAACGCGAGTGAAGTTAATGACCTCTTCTGAAGAGTCCATCATGTTTTTGTAATCCTCCGTGTCCTCCTTGGCTACTATTGTGTCCACTAGCAACTGTGCGCGATCACGTAGGCTTGTATCATGTGGACGCGCCGACAGTGTTGTTGTCAATACTTAGAATTCCTCATGGGGGCGACAGAAACTACGCACTATAGCTTTAATGTTCCATTATTATTAGGATATAATTTCAGAGACAGAGACAGACATTGTGATTCGGACGGTGGTCAATACTTAGCTGTATAAAGGACATTGGAAAATTCAGGACACAAAGATACATAAAAAAGAAGAAAAAAAAAAAGAAGAAAAAAACCTTGCACACAATGTGTAGTACATGTGCGATGTACTGTAGCACACACATGCAGATGTACATAGAGGCGTTTGAAGTCATTCTCGGGAGAGCATTGACACCGGGGCTGGAGCAATCAGCTGCTCTGCCTATAAATAAATGTATTCTGCGCACGGGGTGTGTGATCTCGCTCCAGCCAAGAGAGGCAGCCTGGATAATTATCACCATGGCATTTCACAGCTTTGTTCCATTAGCTGTTATTTTTGGGCCATACCGTTTGAAGTTTCTCTTTGTTTTATCTGCCTCTCACTAAACACCGCAGGGCTACTGGGACAGGCGAGGCAGCTGAGCAGCTTAACTGTAGGCCTTTCAAGAGATGCTGACTGTCTCAGTAGCTGACTACACAGCCTCCCTCGTTAGCTAGCTAACGCTGGTACCCATTGAGAGGAATGATGATTTTTTTTTTCTTTCTTTTTTTCCCGAGGACCTCTTGTCTTCCCCTGTTTTACTTTCACCGTGTTTGTGTTGCTTCACCCCGAGGTGTGTCAGAGAGATCCTTGATTACAGCAATCACAGCAATCAATGTCTTTTGTTCAACGTAGAATTCCCTGAGTAACCTCTCACATTAATTAGCTCTCATCGTTTTGTCAAGACACACATGTACAGATAAACACTCAAAATTTGCACATGTGTACACACACACACACACACACACACACACACACACACACACACACACACACACACACACACACACACACACACACACACACACACACACAGCTCCAGAAAGTGAGTTTGTCTCAGACTGTTAAGCCTTTGCTCTTTTCGTTCTACTGTCCTCCCTAAAGATGGCAGTGGTGGGTGTTTATACAGCTTGGCAGCAACAACCAGCCTAATTGGTGGCAGGCTTTTAATAAAGGTAATTTGATTGTTTTCTCTGTGTTTCTATCTATCCTAGTGCCCACATGAAGAGGCTGTGTTGTCATGGAGATAGCCGTCTGCCCCTGTGGAATTTGTGAGTGTTTTTGTGCACGGTTTGGCGAGACGACCCTGTTGCTGGTATAGCTGACACGGAAACAACTGCTAACATGTTTTCTGGAAAACTGCTGTTTGTAAACCGGGGCAAACAGGGCCAAGTCTACTGAGGGTTAGTTTGAGGAGAGAAGATATCATGCGATGCAGTGTGAGTCACTGCCAGAGCCACTGGCACATTTAGCAAAAACGACTTTTGTGATGTTTAATCAGTTAGATTAAAGAGGCATCTAACCCAAAATACAAGAAAATGAATCAATGTGCCTGTGCTGATTATCAATCCAGGGAATTGATGTGCACTTTCAAGAGGTCTGGAGCAGTCGGCTGTAATGTCTGCCATCATTCCAAAGGTCTCAGGTCTCTGAGACCTTTGGAATGATGGCTTTTTGTGAGATTATATATTCATGCAATAAAGGTATGCCTTATACTCTGATATAATAAATATACTATCTCTGCTAACAAATATCTATCTCTGTATAAACAGAGTGCACGCTTGTACTGTAGATATAAATACAGAGCTCAGAAAGCACCACTAAACAATAGCTTAGCTAAATACTACATGGCATGCTTATACCTACATTTTCTCTTGTTACACCAAAAGCGCACACAATTGATTAATTGTAAACTGTTACATAACCAAAACCAAACGCTGCTGAGCACCACAGGATTAGACATTTGCCATTCTGACATGTCAAAACCCTAAGGAAATAACTCTGGATAGAAAGAAAAATGTGTTCTGGTTTGGATAAACTGACCCTTCCACAGCGTGGGTATCTAAAGACCCAAAGTGTGTGTCCACGCTTATACATGTGCAGCCAAACGTGCACAGGCAGAGCCTTTCATTGATGCTCTATTTGCCTGTTTTTGCTAAGTCCATGTGGAAATACTGCACTCTACTTAGCTGCTTTTGGACAACTTTAACACCTACACACCCACCCACACAAACATGTCTTGGCACACATATTGACTGCTTTGTACCAAGTGAGCATATGCACGCTAAAACGCCCACGGAGAGCTCTTATGAACCTTCCCATCTAATGTTTATGCATCAACAACAATCAAGACTAGGCAAACTGCTATGTGGGATCTTTTTAAATGTTCTGCCTCTGCTAGTGGGTAGGGGATATGGAAATGAGGGCTAATTTTTCATCATAATGCGTGCAAGTAGTGGTTGAGATTGCAGGTGTTTGGCATTTTGTATGTGTCTGTGTACTGTATGTACATGTAGGGATGTGTGTGTGTGTGTGTGTGTGTGTGTGTGTGTGTGTGTGTGTGTGTGTGTGTGTGAGAACTTACAGGTACGCTGGGCTCTGACACCGCAATGCTGTCTGGGTACACACTGGCCTTCACACACTGGTTGAGAGAGGCAGCGAAGCGGTACGGCTCATCTGCACGCTCACACCGGTTCCTCTGAGAGCAGCTGAACAGAGACGAGGAGGGACAAAGAAAGAAAGAAAGATCTTACTGATATTTGTTTCTTTCAAAAGGAACATAACGAAAAAGAAAAACAGAGGCTACTACATAGATAAAACTTGAATTAGACTAGATTGTTACCAAACTAAAACATAAGCAACCCAATCAACGAATAAATTACAAGAAAAAGAACTTATAATATGAGGGAAAATACGAAAAATGAAAAGTATAGAAAAGGTATGAAAAAAGTGAAACAATAACAACAACAGTGATAGAAATAAATGCTCGCGTTACAATAAATGCTGCAATGAAAATACTACAATGACGTGACAATTGAAGTTGGGGGGTAAAAAACACAGATTGCCAGTGTTAACATACATTTAAAACCCTATCCAACAACAGAAGGAAGGGGAGGGAAAGATGAAGATTGAAAATGTCAAAAACTCTAACAGGAAACCTTTAAAAAAAAAGGTAACATTAAACTTTGTTGTAATAAGCATTAAAAAAAATGTGAGGAGCAAATAATGCTGTGTCAGTGTCTCCTCGAGCTGATGTTAACGGCTCACCTTTGTCTACAGAATGTATGACAGGAATGACCACCTATATTTTACATGACAGATCATATACGTACATAGCATGATTAATCACCCTTACTTCTACTTGACACATTGTGTGGACCAGTGTTGTGGTCGAGTCACCAACTGTTGAGTCAAAGTCAAGTTCCGAGTCCCCAGTTTTCGAGTCCAAGTCCGAGCCACCAAAGAAGTATCCGAGTCAAGTCCAAGTCGAGTCAACATTACTTGAGTTAGAGTCCAAGTCATGAGTCCAGAGAATAGCGGCTCGAGTCGGACTCAACTCCGAGTCCAGGACTCGAGTACTCCATCTAGGCATGGGCCGATATACAATTCTGACGGTATGATAACCTTCAGCAAAGATTTCACGGATTCACGTTATTGCAATTACAGCTTTAAAAAGTTTTTTTTCCACTTTATTTTTTTTTAACACACTGCACACTGGCAGGGAGACGGATTACTAAACTGCACTTTCTGTCTTTGAAGACTCAGCTCATACCTTAGGAACGGTATGACGGAAAATGTTAGTGGTTTTGAAACCTTGACTTTTTCAAACCGCGGTACACCTTGTAACCGGTATGCCTAACTCCTTCACTGCCTATTACACATAAAAGTAGTCAGAAACGTCTTCCGAGTCCTATGTCATGAATGCTCATGTCCAATTACATAAATACTTAAGTCAAGAGTCCAAGACCAACTCAGTGCGCGAGTCCAAGTCAATTCACGAGTCCAGAGAATAGTCCAGGACCCGATGACTCCATCCCTTGTATGGACTCATTATAATTAATAGAAGTGCAGTGCATTTCGTCCACCTCTTGATCCTCCACCGTTGTCTTAAGACATCTGGACTCATCATCACTAACTACCGAGAGAACTCCACCAGACGCTTCGGGCTTCTCTTCTCTTTCTCTCTCAGTCTTCATGTTGTCTGTAATAGTCATGTAGATTGTTTATGTTTTGATAAAAAAAGCTGTACATGTCCCAAGCTCTAAAGTCTGGCTGAGTTATGGTTTTGTTACCAGACCGTTTTTCTCTTGTTTTGCAAAACATATGGCATATCGAAGACTTAATAGGAAACCGGTCTGTTGGATTGCTTAAAAACATCAATTACAAAAAAAAAGCTCACTCATGTACAAATGTGCATTTCACAACACTTCTGTCATCAATAGCAGCTGGCTTCTAGACATGTAGCTCTAAAAGTTTTATAAAATAGTCTGTGATCATGGCCTCCAGGAAGCTACGCATTCTTAATTGGTCTGGATCGACGGCAGTACATTTCATTTTCAGGATAATCGCCGCGATGTGTTTTGCCGATGCGTCTAACTCCGTTCTCTTCGGGAAACAACAACAGACTTCGAGCTAGCAAGCTACACGCTGAAAATGGCGAGTTTTGAAGAAAATGTGGATTGTGCAACAAGGCAGGCCTGCTTGGTTCTTTCGGGGAATGATTGTAAAGATTTGCATTTACTCTCTAACTGGGATTATGGACAAAATACACATGGCTATACACTGGTAAGAGTGAATTTAAATAGCTCACATTACTGTATTATGTGAACAGTTAACCTTCATTTAATATTGTATGTGGCGTTTTCTTTTGCGGGGTGCAAACGTTCCACCAAAACAAGTTCCTTCCTGAGACTATTTTGCAGAGCTGCCGCCACTGCGTCCGGGGCTTAGCGCCGCCCTATATGATTGTGATTGGTTTAAAGAAATGCAAACAACCCAGAGTGTTTTTTCTCCTGTCCTAGAATGTATGTGTGGTGTAGTCAGACTTTGCTCCGCAGCACTTTAGAGATAGACCGGCAATGCGAGACTAATTCCTAATAAAGCACAGAAATGAGTGGTGGCACCAGAAGTGGAACCACTGCCTCCAGTGGGTCATTTATAACACCATACTAACATAAACTAGGAAGCCACAGCACTAAGCACCACAGACCCAAATTATATCCTTCAATCATCACGTAACTTTGGCGACATAACTAGGGCAAATTACACACCGTTCACTCATAAGAGATCTTAATGGTCAGACAGTGTCTCAAGTACCAGGTGACACCCCCACAATCCACCACATCCCTCATTAAAACTCAGACACCGCCTCCTCCCTCTTATTAAAACTGTGTGTTCCCTCCACACTATTACACCAAAGGCTCTCTGTCCTCATCCAACCCAGCAGTCTAAGTGTCTGGCTAACTGGCTGTCTGGTCGCAGCAGCTCTAATTGGACTCCGATGGGTCAGTCGCTGTCCGTGGTGCTGATGTGCCACTACAAACCCTGACCATTCTCCCTACCCTGTGTGTGTGTGTGTGTGTGTGTGTGTGTGCGTGAGTGCGTGCGTTAGGGCCTATATCATGCTTCTTAACCACATACTCTCACACATACTGACTCTGAGCTACATCTTCATCCACAGCTTCTGTGTGTAATTATGTTGTCAGATGTTCAAGCCATATCCAGCAGACTCACATGAACAGGTGCGCGCACTCACGCACGCACGCACGCACACACACACACACACACACACACACACACACACACAGTACTCCCTACGGATTTTAGAGAGCAGGGAAGTGTAGAATAACTGTTGTAGTCTGAATCTCTCACTGGGAAAGGGGGCCCACTGTGGCAGGATTCTTTTTTTTTTTTTTATTTTACAATTTTCCAAAATGATCACCTGATTTCCCCATCACCACTTCAGAAACTGTACAAAGACTCTGGTTAGGATTCAGATTTTAGAAACACTTTGGAGATTTGAATGCTTTTAAACAGCGTTGGTGTTTTAATAATATCGTCTGTTCTGTTGTTGATGAAGATTTTCTTTTGTTGAGTTGAGTTTTTACAAGATACATTATTTTTTAACAAAAACTGGGATTTCAATGCATTGCCACTTTATGTAATAACTGTGTCACCGTTTCATTTGAACTACATATTATACATGCGGTATGTATTATACATGTACAAGTACTTTTGTAAAAATGAAAAAAATCTCTCTCTCTCTCTCTCTCTCTTTACTCTCTGTGTCTCTCCTTTTTGTCTCACGCTTTCACAAGTTGAAATTAGTGCACCTTTGGAAGGCAACGTGTTACTCCGTCTGCAATTTAACAAGTCTTTTACATCCACAATGGCAGCAGAAAATGATACCTAATGTGCTTTCAGGCGTGGACTGCGGCACAATGTTTTATGCATGTCCCCAAGCTGTACGGGTACAGATGCAAAAACCTGGGCGGTCATTAACTGACAAAAAGTCCCGCATTGATTTTCCTCACCGTGATTTAAAAAAAAAAAAAAATAATAATCATTTTGGTGGGGTGAAGTAAGATGAAAGCTCTGCGAGGGGGTGTGGCAGCGCGAATGGGAGGGGTGCAGGATGGCTGCTGTTGCCATGGTTTCAGGAGATGGCCATTATCTCTGTGTAGTTAGAAGCTGACCCCTTTGCCTCTCTCATTAGCTGAAGTGCATGCCACTGGGTGTTGACTAGAATCCTACCTTCCTCATTTCCCCCCCTCCTGACCCCCTTCCCCCTTAGCCTCCTGTCAGGCCCAGGCCTGTCACTCAGTTGTTCGCCGATGCTTTGTGTTCCGTCACTCACATTCCTCCTTAAGGGGGGTGGCTCACACGGAGAAATAAGGTTTTAAAAGGTGATACGCACATTGAAGAACCACACATACCCACAAACATGAACACTTTTGCCTCTATGTTTTGTATGTGCACAGATTGGCAGTAGAAATGCATGCATTTCGTTCAGCCTATCTTTTGGAATAAGCAGCTATTTTCCCTCCAGCAGCTGCTGGGTCTTGGGCTTCCTAAGCCCTGTCCATGGTGCTGAAGTAGCTGCTTCCTCTTCCATCATGACTACTCTCTGACAGCTACAACTCCACTGCACTGTATGAATGCAGTTGTAGTGGCAGTCGCATTTCATGCAGTCATGTAAGGCGAGTAGGAAAACTAAAAACATCCACATAAAAAAGCAAAGGAGAGTGTAGTGGCAAAATTCAACTTAGTATTACATCCACTTCAGTATGTTAGCAGTAGGCAGGATTGGGATTGATGTCACATCAGCTTGTTGCGTTTTATGAATTTAATGGCAAACTTTCCTGTTCAGCAAAGTCTTCGATTTTCATCCAAACATTTCTCAGAGTTTCTCCCCGACAGGAATCCACATTGAAAATGTCTAACTTGCTGTTCTTTCCAACATTTCTTTTATATTACATTACATTACATAACGCGTAGTAGCTCCAATACTCTTTGTTGAATACACTGTACATTAACAGCAAAGAACTGTAATAATATAGACATTTAAACATAAGCAAATTAGAGATGCACCGATTACAACTTTCTAGGCCGATTCCGATTTTCTTTGAGTTAGACCAGCCGATACCGATTTCTGCCGATTCCGATTTCATTTTTTCTAACCACTTTACAGCACACACAAACATTTATTTTCTATCTTTTCTTTAATAGAAAATGTTACATTTTGCATAGAACATAGAACATTTTTTAAATAGATAATTGATCGCTATAAAATACAACGATATAAATTATTCCTGGTGTGGGAAATTAACACACATCTAAAGTGCAATGTTACGGAAGAACCATTTCCTTCTTTTCACATCCAATATCCAACTAAACAAATGTGATATATTTAGCAAACTAAACTTCTGTATGTATGAAAACAGGGAAAACAGGTAATGGCAATAAAATAATATAAAAAGAACAAATTAAAATAAAATAAATATAGCCTTAATGCAGTATAAAGATATTTCTCAAAACACACACACAGGCCTGTTTGAACGTCAACAGTAACGTTACCTAAACAGCGTGTAGTTCCTTTTTTTGCAAGTTTGCTTTATGTGTCATTGTGCATAAATGTGAACACTACCGTTGCTGTCAATGGGTTTATCTGCTAACGTTAGCCACCGACGGTTACCTCGGAACAATCCAGCAAATAGACGGTACCCTAGAGTGCTGTTACTTGAAACGGATGATTTAACGTCACCGCTCATTTTACACACAGTTTAACAACAAAACTAAACTCTTTAAAGATTACTATGTTTTTAATGTTGGTTTTAAGCGGTATGCACCCCCACTAACCTTGAAAGCGTTTTAAACAGTGTCGAAGGAATACAGCGTCTTCTTTTTTTTCAGAGGCAGAGGGACCACACAGCGTTTGCTAACGTTAGCTTCTTGTCTCATCTTGGGTCTGATAAACTCATCAAAGTCAGTGTGCCCAACGCTATTTTCCGATAAACTATAGTTGTCATATTTCACGGGACCCGCGTGAGTGCGGTTTTCATGTTCCAGTTTTTCAGCCTCGGAGCGGAGAGAGAGCGGCTGACTGTTCGAGCCGTGTATAATTACGACTTTATGACATTTCATAAACAGCTGATTGAGCGGCAGTGCGCCGCTGTTACATGCAGACAGCGAAAACCCTGCATGTGCACGTGTGATGTTGCTGTTGCGCGATGTAAATCACGCGGCGCCCGAGTGCATTTGACCGACATAAAATCGGCATATGTCAGTCTGACCGGCAGGTCGCCGGTCATGGCCGATGACGTGAAAATCGGCCAATTCAACCGGTCAATCGGTGCATCTCTAAAGCAAATACAAACTCAAGTGAACTTTGGCTCCTACAGAGAGCATATTGTCTGCACTGTCGGAGTTGGAGCTCTGAGATTAAAATAAAGCCTTGACACACACATACTGTATGTACTGTAATCGAATTCACTAACCTATATATCTAATGTACAGTGTAATTTGTAGTGTTGTGAGGATGCTAAAGCACTTTTGACATCGTGGGAGGGTGAGCAGAGCATAGGCCAGACCTCAGGCTTTGTTCCACCAATTACTAAATCTTATTCTGTTGCCCTGGACAGTCATCTCTGCTGCTGGCCAAGCTTTGACAGACACTGAGACGTATGAATATACACACACCCATTCACATATAACACATGGACACAGACCATAGTCACACAGAGCCCACACAGAATCTGTAGAGTTTTCTGCAGATTTTCTGCAGATACATTTTTTATTTTTTTTTTTGTAAATAAAACTGAGAATATTAACACATCTTCACCACAATCCGAAAAACAGTGCACTAAATTCCACAGATTTTCATTCTGGATCACCGCTGACAACTGAAATCAGCAGATTCCGTTTGGGTCTGATAATAACATACAGTCCCATGCACTAAATCCTTCATACATGTATGCACACCTTTACACACACACACACACACACACACACACACACACACCCTGGCCTTGACAGCAGAGCAGGAGAGGCAGGCGAACAGAAAAGATTCCTGTTCTTCTATCCCTCCTCCCCTTCTCTTACCACATCTAAGGACTTCAATGAAAGTGCGAAGGCCTGTCTGATTGCAGCTCTAGCTGCGAGTACTGTGTTTAAAGAGAGAGAACAGAGGGGGAGCCATTTTAAAATCACCTTTCTTTCCCTCACTAGAGCCAGACCACAAACGCCACACAGAAAGGAAAATGAGAGCCGAGCACAGACGCTTTGGTGGGCGGAGTGGAGGGCTGAAAAGAAGTAGGGTGGGAAGACGGAGGCACAGAGAGGAAGAAACTAGATGTATATTGAATATCTGATGGTGCTTGACAAAGCTTTACTAGTCTTAAGTGGTAAGCCATTATGTTAGAAAATCATCATCATAGAGTCCGGTGCCCAAGACAATTGTGAAGAAATGCCAATAAACCAGAGCACGTTTATGTGGAATGCTGTGTGGACTAGCCAGACCCTCCTCCGCAGCGCTGTGGAGGAAGGTCTCGCAATGCGAGACTAGGTGAGCAGTGATGTGCAGGGCTGTGCTGCCTACACACACTACCTCCGTCCGTCAGTGTTTTATGCTCATTCTGAGTTATTCCAGGCATTTGTTTCTAACTGCTGCATCCTTAAACTGTGAGTAGAGGTGTGCAATTAATCAAATTTTGATCGCCACTTCAATTTCAGGCTCCTAACGATCACAAAAAACATTGTTATGGAGACAAACGGTTATTTTGCATGTTACGTTTTGGAAATTTCACAGTTCAAGTTCAAGTTTTCACTGTTGATTTGTTTAACTGTTTCACTGTTTTTTAAAGTTCAATAAATGCAACATCTTTCCAAAAGTCAATGAGTAATCGTGTTAAATAATCATGATTTTAAAGTGCTCATATTATGCTCATTTTCAGGTTCATAATTGTATTTAGAGGTTATATCAGAATAGGTTTACGTGGTTTAATTTTCATAAAACACCATATTTGTTGCACATTGCTGCAGCTCCTCTTTTCACCCTGTGTGTTGAGCTCTCTGTTTTAGCTCCAGAGTGAGACATCTCACTTCTGTTCCATCTTTGTTGGGAGTCGCACATGCGCGGTAGCTAGGTAAGGACTACTAGCCAGTCAGAAGCAGAGTATGAGGCCGTGCCACGCTAGCAGCTAGGCGAGCATTATAACGTGTTGCAAAGTACAATAGAGCTGTTTGGAGCAGTTGGTGAACAGTGTTTTCTGTTGGAGATGGTAAGTCCCTTTGGGGTGGACTTTGGGCTTTTTCACTTTGTACACCTATAATGCGCACAAAAAAGATATATAACACAATAAAGGAAAGGGAAAAAGCCAAAAAGCATAATATGAGCACTTTAACATTGACCAGAATAATTGTGATTTCTTCCATAATCGAGCAGCCCTAACCGTGAGAACATCCATTTCAAACACATACCACAGGAGGTAAGAAGGAAAGTAAAGGAGGAGTAATAATAAAATGTGTTTTTGAAAAAAGCTGGGGTTTCTTTTTAATTCCAAACCACCACAGAGATGGTAAACTGCACCAGCTCATGTTGCTGTGTGGGCTGAGGCTGACATGTGAGGGCACAGTTTGAAAGCTAACGTTGTGTACAGTTCATGTCAGGGGTCAAAGCAACCACTGCAGCTCATGGTCTGTCTCCTGTGGCGACTGATAATGTCACTGCAGGACAGCGCCCACAGGACACAGAGCACAGTACGATCGCAACCCGTTCACTTCATCTTCTCATAGATCGGGAAGCTATTGTGGTGTTAACATGAGTCGACTCGTATAAAAAGACACTCACAGGCACATGCGCGCCACCTGGAGGGGTCATGGGTACACAAGTTGCGGTACTTGCATCAGTGGCCGCGGAAGCCACTGTTCACACATGACAGACACCTGCATGGATACACACACACACACACACACACACACACACACACACACACACACACACACACACGTATGGTTTATGCAAACCTAGTGTGTCAGACTCTGTTAAAGATATCGGGCGAGGGGAAGGAAAAGGAGAAAGTGGAGAGGAGAGACCATTTCTCAGTGCTCTGCATCAAGCTACAGCTTCACTTGCGTGGGCTGAGTAGAGAGAAAAAGCAGCGCGGGGATGGAAGCATCTCAAAAAGAAAATGAGTGAGCAAGCAAGAGATATAGACACACTGGGGTTTA
This sequence comes from Sander vitreus, assembly GCF_031162955.1. Classification (NCBI taxonomy): domain Eukaryota; kingdom Metazoa; phylum Chordata; class Actinopteri; order Perciformes; family Percidae; genus Sander; species Sander vitreus. The sequence goes on along the minus strand of NC_135861.1, from coordinate 26,843,070 downwards.
TAGGATCATTAACTGTATTATATTCAGGGCTGTGCAATGAATCAAATTTTGATCGCGATTTCGGCTCCGCACGATCACAAAAACAATGTCATTGATTATTTTGCACGTTACATTTTGCAAGTAAACACTATTGTTGTCTTGTGTTCTGAAGGGGAATTCAAAAAGCTCAAACGGTTAAAGTATTCACGGGAACTGTTTCTAAGTTCAATAAATGCAACATCTTTCCAAAAGTCAATGAGTGCTCGTGTTCAATAATCGGGATTTCAATATTGACCAAAGTAATTGTGATTTAGAATTTTTTTTTCTCCCAATCGAGCAGCCCTTATTATATGTACTGTACATACTGGTGCAGTATTTCAGCCATCATGTAGCCATCGTGTACTGGCTCTGTGTGCTAGGAATCTATGGAAATAATGATAGACCTACATGTTCGTGATCGATATCTCATTAGGCTCAATTGTTAAGATGGATGCAGCCTCGCTCTGACTGCTAACTGTGGCTGTAGCTGATGAGACGGCCATTAGACACTCAGTCTGACATCCACAATGGGCTGAAGCAGCCGGGCTTTTCATTGCTGGGCTAATTGTTGTTGCCACTGGTAAATTAGAGGAGATTTTATGGCCGCTGTTTGACGTCATCCGTAGGAGTGTAATGATTGCATGAAGAGAAAAAAAACGCTTGTAAAAAAAAAATAGGGCTATGGCGTCTGGTTTTAAGTTGATAAATGTCTTCCTGTCTCAAATCCCTACCTCCTTTCTCTTAAAACCAGGGGTCACATTATTACATTACATGTCAGTTAGCTGACACTTTTATCCAAAGCGACTTACAATTGCTATATATATCAGAGGTTGCACGCCTCTGGAGCAACTAGGGGTTAACTGTTGCTCAGGAACACATTGGTTGATGTATCGCAGTGGGAATCAAATCCAGATCTCCCTCACCAAAGGCATGGGTCATATCCACTGCGCCATCACCACCCACATTATAAAATAATACTACTCTGTTAAAGAATTGGCTGTGTCCCAAACCCCATCTCTTGCAGTTGACAAAGTGTACCCATATAATGTGCTCTGAACCAGGCTGCTAAACAAAGGGTTTGACAGCGTTTAAGCTCATAACACCAATTTGAGACAAGTGGACAGCTGTGCCATTCAGGCTGCTGTGTGGGTTGTTACTGAAACAGATATGAGCAGTTCAGCCACATGCAGACTGACAGTACAATGCAATGCAGTATCACAGTGTAGTAGTAATATGTTATTCTGCTTAGAGCAACCTTCAAATGCTGACTCACTGTCTGCAGGGGCCTACTACACCAATAGCCCTAAGCTGTCATCCACACAACAAAACTAGCGCTGATTTCGACATATACTGAGCAGAATTTCCTGGGCACATATCACATGATCATTAGTCTCACATTGCCAGACCGATCTCCACAGCACTGCGGAGTAAGGTCTGGCTACACCACATATACATTCTGGGATAGGAGAAAAAAAAAACGCTCTGGGTTGTTTGCATTTCTTTAAACCAATCACAATTGGGCGGCGCTAAGCTCCGGACGCAGCGACGGTGGCTCTGCAAAATAGTCTCGGGAAGGAACTTGTTTTGGTGGAACATTTGCACCCAGCTAAAGAAAACGCCACATACAATATTAAATGAGGTTAGCTGTTCACACAGTACAGTAACGTGAGCTATTTACATTAGCTGATACATGGTTAAACCTCATTATCTCTTACCAGTGTATCTCCGTGTGTACTTTGTCCACAGCAATCCCACCAATCGGTCCCAAAACATCCCAGCTGGAGAGTAAATGTCGTAAAAATATTCTTTGTAAATCTTTACAATCATTCCCTGAAAGAGCCACGCAGGCCTGCCTTGTTGCACAAACCACATTTTCTTCAAAACTCGCCATTTTGTCAGCGTGAAGCTTGCTATCTCGAAGTTTGTTGTTGTTTCCCGAAGCGAACAGAGTTTGAGAACGGCAACACGCAGAGAGCGGAAGGTGAGGGACATGCGTCAGGCAATTATCCTGGAAATGTACTTCCGTTGATCCAGACTACATAATCATTCACTACTTCAGTCGAGATGTAATTCTTATAATGAATAGTATTATAGCAAAAGTCGCTATACTGGTCAACTGCTGACCTTGTCACTGGATCTCAGCCCTTAAGACAGAGTGTCCAGACTAATCCTGACAAATCTCAACAAAACCTTCTGCAGGAATGTGTGAGCGAGCTGAGCGGATGGAGGGAGAACAGAGTGATGCGGGACATTTTGAGATGGAAAAGCCTTTTTTGGGCATGATGATTAGAGAGCTAATCTAACGGCGATGAGAAGCAGGGAGCGACGGAGAGAAAGCACCGCCGCAGCTCCGTGTTTTTGGATTGTGGTCAGACGGAGGCTGAACCACCCATTCACAGGACTGCGACTGGAGAGCGCTCGAGATGATGAGCTCCCTTTGAGCTGCAATCAAAACGCTGCTCGGTTTTGTGGGCCGATGAGTGTGCGGCACCAAACACTCTCTCCCTCTCTCATTCTCTTCCCCCCATTCTTTTCCACCCTCCTATTTTTCGTGCATTCAGTGGATGCCTAGCAGCTGCTGGTAATTAAAGGACTTTAGAGTCTCACACCACACTGAATCAGAGGAAGAAGAAAGAGAGCAGAAAGACAGGGAAGACAGAGACGCCACTCCTGGCCAGCCCAAAGCCTCCCTCGCATTCTCTCCTTCTCCTCATCATCGCAAACCAAGCTAATGTCCTCCTGTGTTCCTAATTAGCCACCTTAGAATGCTGCACTTCAATGAGTGTCCGCGCACAAACATAAAGAAAAAAGGGGAGGAGGGAGACAGTGTTTGGAGGAGGAGAAAAGAGGATGGATATTGTGGATGGCAGCTGTAGAAGGAGGGGGGGGTGATCAAAGCGATGGGTGTTGGTGTGTGGCAAGCCGACCATCTCTGGAGTGAGGAAGAGCTTATTCCAGATGGAAGAGTGTCTAAATGGGAGACAGCGCAGTAGTGAGCTGAGAGGAGATGAGTGGCATAGCTTAGACGCTAGCTTTGCTGTAAGGGAGGTGCACGCAAACATGGGAAAGGAGAGAAAGATAATTTTATAAAATCAACAGTGGCTCAGGGATAGATGATGAAGAACTGGAGAAATGGAAGGAAAAGGGGGGCAGAGGGAAGCGGTAGGGTTCACAGCTGTGGATGGCACCACGGCTGGCAAGAAATGTAATTTTGGTTGTGTGGGATGAGAGGAGCTCTTTACCAGAAGGGCGCAGCTGCTTTTCTCCAGCGGTATTTGACAGATACTTCCTTCTACTCTTGGTTATGTTGCACATTCATGCAGTCCTAATGCTAACTAAACCCATGTATCAAACCCCTTTCAGATCCACAGGTATTATCTCATTTTACTTTGCCATGTCATTAGTTGTGTTTCCATTAAAATCCTGTGCAAATGTCTAAACGTCAGGGCAAATAAGTGCCTGTTTCCATCAACTCTCTTACGAGTAGTTCAATAGGACTTGACAAGATTACATAATTAATTGAGCACCTGCAACTCCATTACATTTCATTGCTGCTTCCCACATAAGATGGCACAATGAGATGTTTTTTTTATTACTGAATTTGTCTTTTTTGATCTGTGATGGTTTTTTTCAGCCCCTACTATAGAAAGTAAGGTGTGTCTGGATTTGAACCGGGGACAAAGCAGTTACTGTACGTACACCCCAAACACCCCACTTATGCATTTTAATTTTTTGGTGGAGTGACATGTAATTGTGAGTGGCAGCATGACATGAATGCTTTGTCTACAGTAGAAGAAGCTCAATCAGGTACTGCGAGGTGAAGGTGCATTCAAGCAATCTGTTTCTGTCAGACTTTTTCGCATGTTTTCGTATCGTTTCTTATTTAATTCCTGGCATTTGCCCTCTGTTTATTATGCGGAAATGCACATGCAAGTTCACAGAAGTCCACACGAGCAGCAGAAAGAAGAGCCAACTATTCCTCCTTTAACTTCTTCTCCTCTCTGCAAGTAACTCAGCCAGAGCTGACAGGGGTCCTGCCACACTCATTGCAGGGTCAGGACAGAGAAAGGGGTATTAGGGCCAGAGACAGGTGGCACGAGGGTCCGCTGTGCTGAGAGAACAGATGGCTGATCTGACGTGAATCGGGGTGTTGACCTTTTCTCCCCGCGGTACAGTACAGCGGTCCACACAAGTGTTTGTGCTTGTACACAAAAATCGAACCCACGTGCATGCACGCACACGCGCGCACGCACACGCACACGTGCACACACACACACACACACACACACGTTCAGACACACAAACACACGTTCAGACACAAGCCCCCGCGCACTGACTCAAGAAGGCATTTACACACCAAACAGCTGTTCCCGCCTCACAGCTGCTTTCACCAGAACAGCTTAAAAAAAAAAGACCTTTTAGCATCACGCAGTGGATTCATATTCTTACTAACCTGAATTACTTCATTCCCTATTACACCTACACAAAGGAATATGATTAACAGCCTAGCACGGAGGCTAATGTTGTGGTAAATGATCCCTGTGTGAAGGCACGCAGACTGCAGAGAATACGGAGCTTTAGCTGGCCCCTCCTGTACCTCGGCAGGCACATGCTGAATTACCTTGTCGCTAGGCAATTATTTGTCCTGTCCCAGCTTTGGAGTGATGTAAATTACTTTAAGTGCACTTTGCCGGGCCCGCCATCACGATAATGATGATTGCGGCGGGGCTCTGACACACACAAATATTCAGCTATACCTTTAGAGAGAGGGGCTGCATTCAGGAGGGGCTGTAAGTGGGGAATTCAAGACATAGATGCTGAAAAGAAACTGAGACTGATGAGAGTATGTGTCAGCTTAAGAAACAAAGAGGGGAAGATGGAGACAGAGCAGTATGTCGTTCAGCGTCTTTAGTAGTGAGTTGTATTCATGTTGTGTCCCAGTATACCCTCTCCACCATTTCATCTAACAAGTTCAATTTAAAGATGAATGACTCATACCCAAAATACAACAAATATATACAAGTTTTCCAAGCTCATTTATTTCATCAGTCTGTTTTTTCCTCCAGTCTGGCTTTCTGGAAGTTAGTTTTGTTGCAGTAACGTTTCAGCTCCAGCAGGTGTCACTCATGGCTTCTATGCTAATTCTTAGGACTGCTGTTTTTTTTTTTTCTTTCAGCGAAAGGTAAATATCCCCCGACTTGCTCGGAACAGGCACCACAAATATATTTCGGCTTCACCAGATGTTCATTTAACATGCAGAGATACAGCAACATGCATATATGATAGTTGTAAGCAGGAGAACTCATCAAATGTCTTTTTGGTCTGTTCTTGTGTGTCTTTTCAAATTCCAGTAAGTCATACACCGGTTGAATGGTGTCATTTCCTGTTAATATCAAGTCATGTCAGAACAGGGCAGTAGTCACTATGGCAGCGGCAAGTCGCTCTGAACCGGTTCTGCACCTCGGAGGCACAACTTTCCATATCCAGACAGACACCTATCTCATGTCTCCTATCCTCATACTCCATTTTGATATAAAGGAACATGAGGAAAAAAACCTGCCTGCCTTTGTGAGAGGGCCACTTTGGAAGATGTCTAACAAAATCTCTATGTAAAGTATCTGCAAACTGACCGGAAGATGATTGAGGCATACTCACATATTATGCAGTACACACCAACCGCAGTGTGGGTCCCCGGAGCTCAAACACTCTCCACAGGTCCCGTACTGCTCGCATGACTCGATCGGAACTTGGGTAACCTGAAAGCACATGAAAGGGCCAGGGTTAAAGCAGAGGATTTTTTAAGTGGGGTGGCACAGGGGCGACCAATGATCAATAATCAGTATATTATCAGAATACAGTATAGAAAATCTGGTTAGAAATATAGGAAATATTGGATAGGATAAAACAACACAATATAATTCTGCTACATAAAACATCACATTCATTATTAATTTCACTTGTTTTCATTTTAAACAAATTGTATATCCGAATACAATACACATTTTCTATAGGCTCAGTCTGCACCCCGTGTCCCCCTTCTAGCCCCGCCCCTGGGTCAAAGTGCAACACAACACACATCATAAGATAAACAAAAAGAAGCCTCTGGGTATGTGTGTGTGTTTGTGTGCACTAAAGGAATGCTCAGACAGTGACACACTAACAAGTAGTATTGGACAAGTATTTACTTACATAGTATATTACTTCAGATATATGAAACAAAACCAAACCTCATCATTTATAGAGAGCCAAAGTCCTTCCCCATTTCTGTGGACCACCACAGGACCTTATTTCAGATGTGATGTGTATGGTAGTTGATTGGGGAGATACACATTTGTTTTTTTTTGATCCCGTTTGAATTGAGCCATGAATTACACATATGATGTTTGTCAATTTAAAAGATAATTTTAATAAAGGGGGGGGGGGGCAAGCAAGGTGTCGTATATTGTGGAGACAAGACATGTAGTCCACTGAGCGGTTTCACACAAAACTAAGTGGCACTACAATTAACTGAGACTTTCTTCAGTTGCAAAATTCTCTTCTTAAATTGACGAACATCATATGTGTAATTCATGGCTCAATTCAAACAGGATCCAAAAATAATTAGTCTCTCCCCGTTCACTACCGCACATATTTTTTCGGAAATAAAAAAAATCATAATGGGGTCCACCGGAAGAGTAGGGAATTCGCCTCTCCATTGGCAGCATTTAAATATGATAATTCTGTGTTATTGCAACAATGGTAATGTTTTATGTTGACCCATTGTACAGTGGGGGATGATGGGACTAAAATGTTTGGGTGCACTTGTGCCCCTGCGTGTCGGTGCGCGAGACGTCAACTGCACAGGCAACTGTTGCCTTTATCTTAAGCCAGAGGAACAGTGGTGAGCAGGTGGGATCAGTACTCTGCCATCAATAGGCTCTTGTCTGCACCAGGGCACCTGTCCACCTGGGGAGAGCCTGTGCAAACACACCTACACATGGAAGAGGAGGAGGAGGAGGAGGGACAGACAGCTTTGCTAAACTCCAACTTGATTACAAAATGGAAAAGTTATTATTAAGAATGACGGGGCAGTTTTGTCACCAGCTACTGTCAGGTTCACATTTATTAGAAAAGTAGAACAACTAGAGCTGGGTATCGCCAATGATTTCCCGAATCGATTGGATTCCGATTCACAGAGTCCCAATTCGATGACATTTCCGATTTGATTCTCTATCAATTAGGTCAGGGAAACTACAATACCAATTTTGTGTGGCTATAAAAAGAGTTTTTCAGAGAACCTATGCTGTAAACTGTACAACCAAGAAGCAACCCTAAAATAAGTTTTTTTTTATAATGCAACAATTTAATGTTTTAATTTCAATTAATTTAAAATTGACCCCCAAAAAGTTTATTTAAAGTACTTTTTACTTATACACCCATGATGAAAAAGCATATATTAAAACTCTGGATTAAACAAAGACTGATTTTAATTGGAGAATGGATCATTTTAACCCAGCCCTCATAAGTACAGTAGAACTATATGAACATTTTGTTTATTAACACTAGGGGTAGCTTTTTCCCACAAGCGGGTGTAAAGATCAACTTTGTTTATCGAATACATGACAGCAGCATTATTGTAAAACTGAAAAGTAATTATTAATGTTGTACTGCAAGTTGTTTTTTAAAGACGTGAATGAATGGAGTAGAACGTTGGTATTTCAAAGCTAAACATGTTGAAAGTGTCAACAGCAAAGAATTTAAATAAGCACTTTCAGCGTAAAGCAAACACACTCCATACCCACGAATCCACGCTAATCCACACAGGGCCATGGACAATCATTTGAATAAAGAACAAACGTCCTTGTGCATGTGCCATTGACATTAAAGTTATGAAAATACACAATTGAAAATGTAAATACGGCATGTAACAACAACAGAGGGGAGAAGCACTAAAAGTCTTTCTCTTTACTTATATTTATTTATTCTTTGTTCATCTTCAGAGTGATTTTTTTTACGTTTTTGCACTATACCTTGCTGCTGTAACATTGTGAATTTCCCCGTTGTGGGATTAATACAATATTTTGAATGTTGACTCTTGAATCATATCATACATCTCCTCAGATAGCCAACTACTGAGTGTGTGTGTGCTGAGTTGTTGTGTGATCCACAGGCTGTGCCTGTTTTCAGCTGCTACCTAACATGCACTCATCCTTCTGTCAGTTACATATGAATGTGTGTGTGTGTGTGTGTGTGTGTGTGTGTGTGTGTGTGTGTGTGAGAATCTAGCTGTGTCTGTGTCTGTCTGTCTGTCTGTCTGTCTGTCTGCCAGCCAACGCTCTGATCAGCCACATGGCCCTCAGTCTGTTTGTGCAGAACACAGGTCTGTGCGATCTGGACATCAGTGTGTATGTGTGTGTGTGTGTGTGTGTGTGTGTGTGTGTGTGTGTGTGTGTGTGTGTGTGTGTGTGTGTGTGTGTGTGTCTTTATGTGTCCCATGGGGTTGGCCCGGTCACACCTGCATCTCACTGTGTCAGCTGGAGTAAACATACACACATACAGCACAGCATGATGAACAGAGGCACAAGAAGAGTCTGAATTTCAGAGTCTGACACAGATTCATTTTCACTCCTGTCTGTCTTTCAATTTCCTGGCAATCGCCTTGTTGGATAATGACAGCACACTCTGACAGTGTGTGCCCCGTTCAGCTCCAAACCTTCAGGCTTAGATGAATGCCTAATAAGTGGCTCCTCTGCAAAATGTGGGGGAGTGAATGAAGGGTGCAAATAACACCTTTTAAATGTTTCTCGAACCCTGTGCAAATCGCCCACAACTGGGTGATATTAATTGCCGTTAGCAACGTGGGCTGAAATTAACTGTCAGCTGGAAAGAGATAACAGCTGGGTGTCCCTCAAAGGCTTTTCTTTATTACAAAGTATCAACAAGAAAAACAGCTGACAGCAAAATTTGTAATGTGTGCCTGCTATTGCATGGCAATTGCATTGGCAAAACTGTCAGTTGCTGTGAAAACTCTGAGCTATATGGGTCCCAGCCTATATCTTTTCTTCTTTGTTTTGTCTTTGCTCTTCAAAAGCTCAATAACCCTCCACCTGTCTGCCTGGTCCTAAACCCTGCGGCAACAGAAAGACGGGCCCAGGGGACAAAGAAAGCCATTGACATGGTGGGACGTTGACAGTCCCTGCACTGTGTGGCAGCTCCGCCATGGACACCCCTGTTAGATTAACCCCCTGTCACTTCAACAAACTCTATTTGTCTGTGTATGTGTGTGTGTGTGTGTGTGTGTGTGTGTGTGTGTGTGCGTGTGTGTTTCGCGTAGCTTCAGGACAAACAGGTGGCATGCTGTAATGAGCTGCAGACAGGGTCACATCAGCAGCAGAAGCTGCAACTGATGACAAACAAGCCCACCAGGAACGAGACTTGGCTGGGGAAACAGTCAACTCAGTCTGTGTATGTATGTATCTCAAAGTCTCTAAGTGAATCCCTCTTAACCCCCCAAAAAATGGGTCTTCAGATCCTTCCAAAAACATGTGCCAGGCTGGTGAAACTTTATATAGTATAACTTTCACAGAGGCCCAGCTCCATGAAAGGGTTACAGTGTGGAGACAGCTGTCAGCAGGGGGAAAGTCAGGGAGTAGTGGGGGGAGGGGGGGGGGTTATATGGTAGAGGGTGCGCGAGGGAAACAGGAAAACAAACACCTGAGAACTGAAAAAGCACAGAAAAAGGGATACAGCGTGTATATCTCTGTGCTGCTGTATATACAGTATGTGTCTTTGTGTGTGTGAGAGTGCGTTGATGTTTAGAACAGCATGGGCCAGTTGTGGAGGTGAGGTGTGAGAGAGGGTTTGCGGGGGATCACAGCAGCTGTTGCCCAGCACACGCTACAGTCACTCAACACAGCAGGGCTGCACAATGAAGCCCCTTCTCCCACTGTGTGCGCATGTGTGTGTGTGTGTGTGTGTGTGTGTGTGTGTGTGTGTATGTGTGTGTGTGTGTGTTTGTAGGCACACATGCACAGCGCCATAACGGATGTGCAGATTGTTGTTCCTGTGTTTTCAAGGCAGACAAAGAAGCGCAGCGCACGGTCTGATAATGCCTCCGACTTTCTCTCCTGTCTGTCTCTGTTTCCCGAGAACACATTCATACCCACAGCTGACCTGAGGTAGACCGAGCATTGTCGGTGAGAAGTACTGTGCTCTGGTAAATGAATGCTAATAAAATTCCTGCTTAAGATGACCTTAGCAGGGGGTTATTCAACCAGAGAGGCTACAGTGGAGTCGCAGACTGGAGCAACCTGGGTGACTGACTGACGGCCGTGGGTTAAAACAACAGCTTCCTCTCTTTCAAAGGCTCATGCTGAATAGGCTTCAGTTTCTATTATTATTGCCAAGCCTTCACTAAACCAGGGGTGTCTTCTCTGGTACTGAACCCTATAGGGATTTGGGCACAAGTAATAAATCCCAGCCTTAACGCATCACTGGGTGACATTTTAATTCAAAAATACAAAAGTTAAAATCAAGCTAAATTACAAGATTCAAGAACAGCAGTTGGCAAAAAAACTTCTTTTTTTATGTAACCTAATGTGAGTAACATTGTGTAATAAAGTCTTCTAAATTCAATCCGGCAACTCTTGCTGCCATTTGGGACCACCGACATGACAACTTTCATTGTGTAATTTTCAATAATAATGGATGTAGCTATCAGGGGGTTAAAAGTATCGTCTTAAGATTATGTCACAGAGAAATAGAGATGGGTGAATTGCATAATAAACTTGCTACTGCCTTGCTAGCATTTAGAGAAAAAAAGGCCAGAGGATAAAATTCTAACTGCACATATTTTCCACCGTTATTTCTGGCTACCTGTGAATGGTGGCTCCATTTCAGCTCCTCTGCCCTGCTGCCCTCAGACCCAACCAGGCTCACTGCACCTCTGTGATGGATGGGGGCACAGGGGCAGGACAGGAAAAGAAGACAAAAAAAAAGACTGAGGGGGGGAGAGAGATAAAAGGAGGACAGAGCAGAGTGGCAATGGCCCATTGCTTTGTGTTCTGATGAGACCTAGTCTCTGTGGTGCCAGATGTGCCTCGCCATGCTGAGCGAGACAGAAAGCCGCAGAAAGAGAAAAATCCCACCGTCACCAGTAATTCAGAGGAAGCTATTTTGCAAGCTGTTGCCAAGGCAACAGGCCTGGTTCTGACCTCAGGAACACCCCCACATCCACCACCACTCCCTCCAACCTTCAAAACCTTCAGCAGTGCACGGTAAACAGCTGGCACCTCTGGGATTTCCTGCCACCTACACCTCCTTTTAAACATGTATAGACACACACAAACAAACACACACACACACACACACACACACACACACACACACACACACACACACACACACACACACACAACTCCCCTACACCCTATCCATTTTTAATGACAGTTAGCCAGGCTACCACGTCACTGGAATGAGGCACATCGATCATGAACACAATACCCATTCCAGCAGAGAGAGAGAGAAGGAAAGCATAGGAGGGGTATCAGTGTGTGAGTGTGTGTGTGTGTGTGTGTGTGTGTGTGTGTGTGTGTTTGAGGGGGCTTAATGACAAAGGCACAAAAGCAGAGCAAATACTTGCTGCTGAATGAATGAAAACCAATGAAAGCAGCATGCCCCTGAGTCTCTCAGTCCCACAGTGACCAGGCAGCCAGTGTTTCCTGTGTCCAGGCTAACTACACAAGTACGGCTGAGCCATTTGCCTGAGCGGCCACTCTCTAATCTGCTCTAGTAATCCCACTGAGGCTCTTCCTAAGGACAGCAGCCACATCTCCCTCGTATCTTTCCCGCTCTCTCCTCCTCTTTCTGGTCCTCTCTTTTCCTCAACTCACAAAATCCTCCCACTGTACTCTACGACCCAAACAAATCCGCTCTGCAGTGTTGTGGCAGAGACGTCTCGTCCAGCTTGTTGACATCCACCCCCCAAAGAATAGCATTCTCTCACAGTAACACAAACTCAACTCTGCATTGAAAGCAAGGGCTATCTTACTCTTTTGACTTTGTTACAGGAATTTGTAACAGTTAAAAATCAGAATAAATTACTTTTCTAGGTGTTTTTTATTAACAGTCTGAGAGTTAAGGTCAGTGAGTGGTTCAACCCAATCATCAATATCCATCCTAAGCCTGGCTGGCCCTGAGAAGAGAGGTGTGGGGTCCTGTTGAATTGTTGTGGCTGGTCCGAGGAGGATCAGGCCTCCAGACTCACACCAATTAAACCCAGCGTGATTAAGGACAGAGCAGAGGCATTTGTGTGGTTGTTGGGGGTGCGTGGGTAGTGATCCCTTGGAGGCCTTGAGTTGACTGTGCACAGACACCACAACAGCTGGGAGCTTTGATGACGGCTTAAAATCCACATTCCAAGAGCAAATGTGTAAAAGTAATTAATTACAACCACATGTGGGCACATTAACGGCTACACATAAACATCCTCCTCATCGCGTCCATTAAAAACTCCAACCTTTATACCCTGGAGATGTGCTGTTGCTATCTACCGCTCAGGTCCACGCTTAAAGGCATTTCTTTTAGAACACTTGTTTTTGCTGTTCTTGTAACAGATGTCAGGGGGCTCCCTGACAAGCCGTTTGAGAGAGAAACAAGTTTTGTGTAGAACTACGCAATAGTGATTTCCTTCTACTGTATACCTTTCATTAAATGACTATCTACAGCACTGATGCAGGATAGATTCCGTAATAAATGGTAGTAGGGAGAATTCAATGGGACGTAGACTACTATTGTCCGTTTTCTGAAGGTCAGACCCTTTTTTATATTGGGTGGTTTTCAGAATAACTGATTTTAAAGCACAGGAGATAGCATTCAGAGTAGATAGTATTTATTGATTTTAAGAGGCTAAACCTGGGAGAAAGAAAAGGCTGAAGCAAAATGAAATGATACAGCTCGCCTCATCTACAAACAGCCATATTGCATACTCCAAAAATGATTTGGTGTGAAAATGGGAGCTTTTAACCTTTATTGTCACAGCTAGCTCTCTCAGCCCCATCTCTTCCCTATTTCTCTGTCTATTCACCCACACAAAGAGAAAACACACACACACACACACACACACACACACACACACACACACACACACACACACATATTTTGTTTATTGGATTTGGCCTGAGCTCCTAGATTTGGGTCAATTGAAAACATCAAGACACAGTAGCACCACACAGGCTGGGTTTAAAGACAGAATGAGAGGGGGGGGGGCAGCTACACTAACTCTCTTTGAATTGATACTAGACTATGGTGGATATCCAGCTATCACACTTCGATCAAGCAGAACTGCCGTTTCCAAATCCCCATGCCAAAGAGCATCGGTAGCCCAACAACACCCCCACCTGAACCCCATTTTAGGGCTTTAAACCCCCCCCCCCGTACCCCGTCGGTCCTGGGCAGGCCTGGTCCCTGGCAGCTCATCAGAAGTAACAGACTGGTCGGAGACAAACAGCCAGGCAGGAAAAGAAGGCTAAGAACAGGTCAGGCGTGCGCCTCCTGACCGCCGTTTGAACTCTGAAGCAGACTGGCCATTATGTGTTAACGCTGACGCAGGAACGATAACTGCATATCTAAAGTGGTAATAATACGGTTCATTGTTGTGGTGTCTGTGGTGGAATGTATGTGGCCAAAACCTTGGGGTCTTTTCTGAAGGATTTTCTGTGGACATGAGTTTCTGTAGGTGGTGCTCGTGTGTTTGTCTGTCCAGTCCTGGTGTTCCTTTGTTGCTCGCAGACCTCCAAGCTCTTCTTCTGCTTACTTCAAATGACATGGAAGTGCTGCCGGAACAAATATGCCACTGGAATATTCCTAAAATTCTGGCAGATTGTAAGATAGCGTACCATTTCTGTAGAGATATTTAGGTTGATCCACACCTGCATTATTCAATCCATCCCAAACATCTGTCTCTAAAGACCCAGTATTTATCCTTTCACACAACAATTTACTGATCACTGATCAGTTATAGGATACACATCACAAACATATATGTTTTAGATACTATTATACTAGTTGCCTCATCCGTTTTCACCAGAGATCCTCCGTTCAGTTCATCTCAGATAGCAAAGCAGTAAACGAAATCTCATGAATGGGTTCGTATGATATCATTGGAAAACTTATGCGCAACAATTTGTATGATATCCTACGAAATGACCACTGCCAGCTGGTCAAGTGATAGACGGTCACGTGACAGTTAAGTTTAGCGGTCATTCCAGTTAAATTTAGCCCGAGAAAAGGTGACTGTGAGCCGGGTACAGGGCACCGCGAAGTGACGGTCCTTTCAGTGACCATTGCTGTTGTGAGTTTCGCGACGACAGTTAAGTTTCGGCACCAAAACGACAAAGATGGTGGTTTGAATTACAACACTGGCCCCCTTGAGTAGTACTCCTGCGACTCAAACAGTCTTGTGTTTTCCCCTTGACACGAACTCCTCTCCCCCGCACGAAAGCCCTGCCCTGTGTTTTATGACCTACCCATCCACCCCGACCTTCCGACACAGACCACAACGCTCCTATACAGCAGCAGTCAATGTGGTGCCCGGAGCAATAGATATGTAGAGTACATACAAATTACAGTGCTTTACTTTTGGTAGCTATATGTACGAATGATTCATGAGAACAGCCTGCAGCAGTGTGCCAACATTTTCAGAAAGTCACATTTGTTTTGAAAACTTGAAATGCACATTTTAGGACCTACAAATAATTGATCCCTCTCTCAGCTCTGGGTGGTAAGAAACCCTTTCTCTCTCCCCCCCCCCCCCCCCCATACAGTGACCCTGTGCAACACATCACACAGAGCACACACACTTGCACAAACCGGCATTGAATTTCAGCATGTGTCCCCTAGACTGATGGCCAACTGTATGGATTAAAGACAAAGTGGCGCAATGGGCAATGAGGAAGGTGGAGGAGGGAGATGGGCCTGTCTCCTCATCTGTGCGTTTGTGTGTGTGTGTGTGTGTGCGTGTGTGTGTGTGTGTGTGTCTGTGTGTGTTTAGCTATTACAGACTAGAGGACTAGAGGGAGGAGTCACAGGGGGATGTGAGGCAGCGAAGGTAGCGCCAGCATCGAAATAATGGAGTGAGGGAATCGACCAGTGAGGAGGATAAAAAAATCCAACCAGTCAATACAGCTAGGAGTGTATCAATTATGTATGGCTTCAATACTCTTTTTTTGGGCAAGGCACGGAGGGGAGCAGGTTAGACTGAAAAAGTGGGTGTGTTTGTGTGAGATTTGATTGTGTGTGTGTGTAGGTGCTTGGAATTTATTTTTTGTATATATCGCAGACCACTAAAGCCCTTGGGTGCCGGCTGCTTTAAAACACTCCCAACAAAAATCGAAAACGATGTTCATAAGAAACAAAAGTGTGGTGATATATCTGAATTTCAGCTACATGTCGCTGTGGGTTTTTTTTTGTCAGTCCATGACATGGCATTTTTCACTCCTAATAACCAACCTTAATGGAATGCTGAGCCAACTATTAACCTTACTGTAGCAAAACACTCGCATGGCAAAAAAAACCATTAATTTGCTAATGCATGACTTAAGGCTTCACATAATACACAGCCAATGTAACCCCCACAGTCTCTACTCCTTTCCACATCTCATGTGCACCTCTTATACAAGGTAAAGATCTTAAGATGGATGCTGGTGATAAGATCGGAAAGTCCATGGCTGTTTCCCTGGCCCTTTCTCGCCTTTCTTTTCCACTTATCTCCCCATCTATTCCTCAGCAACCCCCCCCCTCCCCTTCCCTCCTGAACCTACTCTTTTTTGCGGCTCCCAGTCGAGGTGGCCTCTTTGCTCAGTAATTCAGTTGGGGGGCTAAAAGGAGGAAATTACATCCATGCTGCCTGACCACTTTGAACTCTCTGCCCCCCCCGCCCTTTCCTGCTTGCTCACTGGCAACTGGTTTAAAGGCCCACACTGACATTTAAGAGATGGAAACAGGGAGCTGTGAAAGTGCCTACATGTGTAAATGTGTGTGTGTGTGTGTGTGTGTGTCCACTCGTGCAAAGACAGCTATGAAAAGTGACATATGGTGATGAAACATTCTGGTTTAGTAGGCTTATATTAGATTAAACCTTATTTTGGTGTTTCATTTCAGCTGACACGACTTGTGTCAACACTGTAAATGCCTCTTCTCTTTGTAATTTATTGCAGGTTAAAACATATGTCTTAGTACTTTGAATATGTGTATTATGTGGGCTCAAGTACTTTTGAAACATACCGCATACTACTACTGGAGCCTGTCGATAGGAGTCTTATTTGTCTAAAGAAGATGTAATTTATTTCTGTCAAGCTGAATTCCTACCTGGTGACCTGCCTCCACTCAGCCACCATCAGACATCATAACAAATGGGGCGCTAATGCTAATGGTAAAGGGTGTCTGAAAAGTAGCCACTTCAGCCTAATATGACTCATTAACAATAGCATTGGGTTGGAAAATCTTTAGTCACTTTTGGTAAAAAGGTTGAAGTAGTGAAAGAATGGAGTTCAAGTGTGCTTAACCTTCAGTAAAGGGACATTTGATGCATATATAGTGGAATTCACATAGGTGAGTTTGTTTCTATGAGTGATACTTACAGACTGCATTAACAACCTGTAGTTACTCTGCCTTCCGTTGCTGTCACTCCATATCTCTAGGTCAGATCATGTCTACAGTGGTCAAAGTTACAATGCCTGTCCACCTGTCTCACTCTTTATCATGTTTATTTACCTCTTAGCCTATCTGTGTGCATTCAATTGAGCCTCTTCTGACTGTTTTTCGTGTCTGTCAATCTACCTGTCTTAACCCATATCTTTACCCACCCGTCTGGTCTGCTTGTCTATGTGACATTCTTGTTGTTCGTCACTTCACTGTACCTCTTTGTCTGTCTATGCATCTCTTGCCTGTCTGTCTTAGTCCAATGTGTCTGTGTGTCTCTCAGCGGGATCTCGGACTGTCAATGCAGCCAGTAATGAGGTGTATGCTTCAGTCAGCATGTGAGGAGTTAATACGGAAGCAGCAGAGGCCATCACACATCAACAGGCATACAGTAGGCGTGTGTGTGTGTGTGTGTGTGTTTGGGGAGGGTGTGAAGGCTAGGGAGCCTCCCTGGCACACTTACGGATGTCTGTCGACCAACGGGGGTATTGATTTGGAGGGGAAGGCAGAAGACAGAAATGAATTCTGATCCACAGAGGGACTCCGCAGTGCATGTCAAAGTGTGTAAGGTTTTTTTTGTGAGAATGTGTGTGTGTGTGTGTGTGTGTGTGTGTCTGTGCATGTGTGTAAGAGTGCGTGTGTGTGTGTGAGTGTGTGTGCATGCATGTGAGGATGTTTGTTCTCTTTGTCTCAGCGTCTCTGCCAGTGTACATGATGTACATACAAATGAAGGGTTTGGTTACACCCTGCTGCTCTCAGGGCTGTTGCTTGTGCATGAGTGTAAGCATGTTTGTTGTGTGTGTGTGTGTGTGTGTGTGTGTGTGTGTGTGTGTGTGTGTGTGTTTGTGCCTGGATGACTGTTAGTCTGTGTAAGAAAGAGAGACAGATAGGGAGGAGGGGCATTGAGAACTAGGCTCAGGTGGTAAGATACACTTTATCTAATCCCAAACTAGGTGTGTACATTTATGTGTGTGTGTGTGTGTGTGTGTGTGTGTGTGTGTGTGTGTGTGCGTGCGTGTGTGTGTGCGTGCGTGCGTGTGCGTGTGTCTGTTTATTTGTGAGCAGCATGCCTGCAAGAATACATGTATGCATGTGTGCTGTGCAAGTTTGCATCTGTATCACACACAAAATATTCCTCACCTGGACTTCAGTCGTGATACGTTAATGAGAGTCTACAAGCACTACTGAGGCTGAAAGACCTCCTCAGACCCCACAATAGAGCCTATGATTTAATCCAATTTGATTCCGTAAGAAATATATATAGACAGAGGCTATGGGCAAACACATGCTCCTGCAGTGGAGAGAATTATTAGATTTGCCGATAAAGAAACTCTGTGGGGTGTGAACGAGAAAGAAAGCAGGGACTGATCTCCGGTGGTGTGTCTAAAAGTGCCTGGGTGTTTTTTGTTTGGCAGAAGAGGAAAAATCAACATAATGAGCCCAAACTGCCTTTGTGTCTCACTCTCTTCGTCTCTCTTTTCTCTCGCCCCTCCGTCTCTTTCTCCATCTCATCCCACACTCGACACTCAGACAGCTGCTTCTGTGCAGCCAAATTAACTGCTCCCCAGTTGCTTTTGAAAAGTGTGAAATAAAATAAGCATTTAGCCTCTGAGGGATACAGTATTTTTGGTTCCACGTATGAACTTTAAACGTGCTGCCTTTCATTCAAAGTGTAGGTAACAGTATTTGTCCACCACAAATCTGTCGTGTAGTTTTTCTATCCCAAATCCCCCCACACAGCCCCATCCGTAACTCTGTGGCCCTATCTGTTACTGCCATGTGATCCTTCTGGCTCCAAATATCCAATTTACAAGTCGGCAAGAAGGGTAATATTTCAACAGGCTGTCGGCAGACGCACTGTTTAAATCAACGGCCTTATCTAGCCTGTGCTCCTTCTAATATTTTCTCTCAAATATTGCATTAGAGATATGTTATCCATCCCTGCAAATTCATCTTCGTCCTTTAGCCGAATGTGTGTCTGAATATGTACGAGCAGACATGAATGAATGTGTGTGTGTGTGTGTGTGTGTGTGTGTGTGGTGTTAGCACATGTGAGGACAGCTTTGCCCACCATCTTAAACAGTGGCAGTAAGCATTTTCTCTGATTTTGTCTTGTACTCATGTGGATATTATCATTTACTCCTTAAGAAAAACACAGACCCAGGCCCATATAAACTCTAAGTTCAAATCTCTACTCTCTCAACATCAACTAAAAGAGTAAACAGAGGATGATTCTTCTGCACAGCGAGAAATAAGACGCCTGACTCATTCTTACATCGAAAAACACATTCACATATGCAGTAAGACATAAACACACACACACACACACACACGCACGCGCGCTGTACAATACTACATCCATCACTAGGGCTCAGGCTGACAGCTTTGTCAAAACGAGCCGCAGGGGAGAAGAGAATGGCATTGTGGGATTGAGTCCTCCCATCGGACGCTGCACTGACAGGAAAGAAGAAAGGGGAAGAAGAGAAGAGAAAGGGGGGAAAGAACTGGGGAAAAAAATCAGGGAATATGTTGCACAACCCTAGGAAATGGAGAGAGAGAGAGAGAGAGAGAGAGAGAGAGAGAGAGAGAGAGAGAGAGAAAGAGAGAGCAGAAGAAGTGGTAGAGCTGCCATGGGTAGCCCATCAAAACCAGCAGCTCCCCTGCTGTAGCCTGTTTACTAAGACTGGCCTTGTGAAGGACAGACAAAGAGCATATTGCAGACCTGGCAGCATGACCGCATCACACAGTAAAACACACACAAACACACACACACACACACACACACACACACACACACACACACACACACAAAAGACCTCCTGAGGGTCTGCCAAACTGCAGCAAATGAACCAAGGCCCTGGTAAGAACCCACACAGCAACAAATATACTCAGTGACAAATGCATGTAAGATGTACATGTACGTGTGTGTGTGTGTGTGTGTGTGTGTGTGTGTGTGTGTGTGCGCGCGTATTCCCCCCTTTAGAAGGCAGCTGGTGGTGTGGTGAAGTGAGCTGTCAGCCCCTCTAAAACAGGAAAGATCAGTCCACAGAGTCAGCCTGAGACCTCTAAATAAACACCTTCACCACAGTGCTGGGGACCGAGCCTGCTGCTATCCACTGATGTGTGGGCTCAGCTTCAGAACCTACTACACTCCACTTCACTTGGTGATTGCAGCCTGAGGAAGGCGACCGACACACACAAAAAGAGACAGCGAAAGCCAGAGAGGCAGTGAGAGTTGCAGACATGGCCTCCCCCAATTATAGACCAAACCTTGCCACTCTATTCACTTTACTCTTCGCCTGGCTCCTGACAAACCCTGTCGTGATTCCTTCAACCAGCACTCGTGTTTCTCCCTGACACTCTCTAGGCTCTAATTAGGCTTGTAAATAATTATTGCAATTAAAGCCTACAATTAGGAGGAGAGAAGCACCGCCATTACTTTCACAATAAATGTCATGAGCATTCTGCATAGGCGCAGGGAGGAAACAGACAAATGCAGTGCCATTATAGAGGCAGACAGACAGTGAGAGTGAAAGAGACAGAAAGAGAGAAGGGGGGTACATGACGACAGTTGACATACTCACAGCTCTTAATTATAGAGCTGATTATTCTGGCAGGTTGGCTCCTGGACTGTTTCTTTGGCTCACATAGACAAAGTGTGTGCGCACACACATATACGACATGCACAAATGTGAACAGCGTACACACCTGACTATTTGAAAGCACATACAGTATATATATACACCCACATATAAAAGAAAGGGAAGAAGCAAAAGGGAAGTTGTTTTGAATTCAGCCTCTAAACACAGCAACACAATATTAAGTATAGGCTGAAACTGGAGCTTAATCGGGGATAAACAGCACTCTTTTCTAGAATCTAATGAGGAGCATTGCACAAGTTCAAGGACAGGTTTGCTACTTGCTTAGGTTTGCTACGTGCTTAGAGTGATCATTTTTTCAATGTTTGCTTAAAAAAAAAGCTGGTATTGAGGAGATGTGCAGACGTGTATCATAAAGTGAGACCAAAACTAACGCGCCATAGGGTCTCTCATGTGGGTCTCGAAAGATGAATACAAAGATGAATCGATTAGTTGTCATCTATTAAATCAATCGCCAACTATTTTGATAATCGATTAGTCAGATTGAGTTATTTTCTATGAAACAAAGTCAGTAAACTGAATATCTTTGAGTTGTGGACAAAATAAGACATTTGAGGACGTCGTCTTGGGCTTTGGGAAACACTGATTGGCATTTTTCACCATTGTCTGACATTTTATAGACCAAACAACTAATCAGTTAATCAAGATAATAATTGATCAATTAATCCACAATGACAACAATCGTTAGTTGCAGCCCTATTTGAAATCCATTCATACTGGACTCGACACTATTGAGTTTATTTGGAGACGTCGAGCTAGATGGCCACACAAATTCACAGCGCGTTACTATGTATTGACCTCTGCTGATATAGCAGGGGACTTGGGTGTGAAGGTGGGAGAGTGGTAAAGGGGGGGGAGGGAGGGATGGATGGATGGGGAAACGTTAGGTTAGAAGGGGGTTCAGGCTGGGACCTGGGTGCACAGGCTTCTATTAATTAACAGCTTGATCGGGGCTGACAGGACGTGTGCTGCTATCAAATAATGAGGTTAGGATTGGCCAATGGTTCCAGGGCACAAAACCTGATTAACACTAATCCTGGCTTAAGTCAATTAACAATGCCTGCTCAGGGACTCATGCAAATGAGGGGCCTTTGTGAGGTGGGCAAGCACAGAGGGAGCAAACAGGGCTCGACATTCAGACATGAAAAACATGGTTAGAACATAGCGGAACGGGGGAGGGATACTTATATCGGTCATCGTGAGAAAGAAATAGCTGACAAGCAGTGGTCAAGCAGATGGATGCTATAAAAACATGATTCAATGACGGGGCGGCTCTAACTGACCTGCTGAGTGACCTCTTGGGTTTGATGAACAGAGTCAGTCAACCCTTGAACTTCCCACAACCCCTGACCGAGAGACAGCAATTAAACAGATAACATGCACATGCATTAAACTAAACACATGCATGTCAACATACATCCACGTAAACCTTCGTAAAACACATCTGATTCAGGCATAAAAATTGGGCGCCCACAACATGGACACGCATGTTAACTACCATGTAGAGAGATAGAATTTGATTAGTGAATTTTTCTCTGACAAATAGCTGCGATGTCATATGATGCAAAATCGCATGACTGAAAAAAAAAAAAAACACATCACACACAACACTTATCGGCAGGCAGTGAAGTGATAGGACTGGGGGACGGGACTGGAGAACGAGTGAGATAACCACCCTTTAATTCCAAATTGAAAATAAAAGAGCAGTCAAACAAGATTGAATCTAGGCAGGAGCAGAAAAATAGATGGTTAGAACTATTAATGCGTACAATAAATACAGAAAGAAAGTACACTAAAGGTAAGCTACCACCGAGTAATAGCAACGTGCATTCAAACTACTGTAGTTTATTTACGCCAAACTACACATGGACAAATACACACAGACACATAAAGCTCAAGATTAAGGGAGCTTGACAAGTGGGTCAGGGATGAAAGTGGTTGCCTCAGAATGAAAAGCTAAATGGCATCATCAATAACATTGGATGTGCGTATTGACAGGGGAATTTATCCTAATTTGTCCAGGTGTCAATATCAAGTGAAGCTGTCAGGGAAGCAGGGAAGAATCTAAGCCCAAGGTTCCAAGCTGCAGCTGCTGAGCACCTGGGTAAGGAAGCGGCCGTGCGATTGATTTGCTGGCCCTCACCCGTACGGTTGCCAAACTGACCCTCGCCGTCACGCTTATATCCCAGATAAAACATGACGGCCAATCCATCAAGGCCAGTGTCTGCTGTCTGACTGATAGCGGGCTGTCCTGGAGATGTTTGTCTGTTTGTTGAGGTCTGTCGAAAAACAGATAGATGCTAGTAAGCTGTGGCCACGGTTCCCCTCTCATGATCAGCCCTGATGAGGGTGGATTGGGATGCAGATGTGTGGTCGATATGTTGGCACATGGCATCACAGTTTCCTCATGCATGATGAAGTGACCTTTGTTGACTGGCACCTCCTGTATTGTCAGTTGTACCATATAAACCAAAAACCTCTTATGAACTCAATCGAAGGCCTAAGTTAGGTACAACATATCCTTCTTAACTCACATTCATGTGGCTTAAAACCCAACCACAGATTCAACAGGGGAATTTGGGAACATTTACAGTAGGAACTTGCGAGAGAAAGATATCTCTTAAACCCTGCGGGATGCAGAAAAGCATTTCACATTCCGTGGTAAGAGAAGAAAAAATTCAGAATTCCATTTTTTGAACCTCAGCTGTGTGAAGAAAAAAAAAAAAGGGATTGTCAGAAAAAGGCTTAGGAAGGAGTGAGAAGAGAGTGCGAACGGAATACTGCACATTAAACTGATCGCTCTTTCATCCTGAGAGCTGCCTCTTGATTGTGGTGGGTAGTCGAGTTATTGGGACGCTTTGTCTGAGTGTCACTGACGGACAGATTGGTGAGAAACACAGAGATAAAGGTCAGTGGTTAAACCCCTGGTCTTCTTCCCTCTCTGGCAGCTGCGAGCTAACCAGACTGCCCTGGGGCCGACACAGGGTCAAGGGACGGCAAGGCAACACTTGTTGAGGCAGTGGCAGTCGCAGGAAACCCCTTCGCTACACAGCCCTGACTGCAAACTAACAAACAGTGGAAAGGAAGGAATGGCTCAGAAGAAGTACACACAAAGCGTTAATGTTTTTGTACCTGTGCCATTTTGACTTTGTTTGCCCTACTGTTGTATGCGCTACGGTGGCCTGAACCGTTGCCAGACTGCTTGCCCTCCCCTGCCAGATTAGTGTCCCTCTTCTATGAGATAAGGAATAAAGCATCACGGTAAGCTCTGAAATAGATGGTTAAAATAAAAGTTGGGCTTTCAGGGGAAAAAAAAGAAAATCTGGAAAAACACACAATAACATGCACAGATATTTAAGTCTTTGAATGAATGGTCTGGGCATAAGCCAGTCCAATCTGCTTGTTGTGGAGGGTGTAAACAGTAAACCCCGGGAAACAAAAGGCTCTACACCAACACTGCTGCTAGTCGCTTTTTTTTCCAAAAGTCTGCACAAGCTGTAACACTTACAGTGCACAGCGGAAGGACTGGCTATGAGCCATCATGTGTTCCATGGCCATTAACACATGAAATCAGCGTGTCATACACACCAAAGTCCTGCATAATGATGAGCCAGTAGATGAGCCAGTAGAATGTCAGCTAATCTAAGCCTGGACGAGGTGTGAATGAATCCTATTTCCTCCTGTCTTGATAACCACTGAACCCATTTCCTCCCAATCTAACCAAGCCAGCCAAACAAAGGTTCTGGGGGATAAGGAGAAGGAGGGAGGAGACCCAGAAAACTCTTAGGGAAAGGAGGGTAGGGGTGCTTGGTGGAAGAACAGGTTAAGAAGAGGCCTCATACAAAAAAATAAAAAATAAAAAAAGAAGAAAGATTCCATGCATGGATTTCAAATTTCACAGCTGAGCACCTGGAAGAAATTGGCAGGCTTAAAAAAAGAGGACTTCTTTTCTTTTCTGATAATCTGCGAGCTGTAATGTTGCCGTTCCATACATGGAGCTGGGTAAGGGAGGAAGGATGGCGTACGAGGATTGGAGGCTGAGGGGGTTTAATGTTTGCTAAAAAGCCAAGGGTGTATTGGAGAGTGACAGCATCACATGGCTGAACGCCTCTATAGGGGGAGGACTAATGTGTGTCTGTCCATGAAAGACGAGTCTGTATTACAAGCCAGCTCAGTATCCCTCAGTTGGTCATGCTAGTGAAAATTTCACACTTATCCTTATAAAGAGCTGGCAATTAGACGGCCACTATTTCACTAGGAACACTATTAGTTCTGTTCATGTCTATTATGTACTCTTGTGTGCCACAGCCATAAAACATTACAAAAAACCATTGAGCTCCATTACATTAAGTCAACACCTGCTTCTTTTCTTGAGATTTTTTTCTTTTCTTGAGAAGACACGATGAACACGTAACCACTTTCATGTTTCGTGTTTTCAAAAAGCTTTTCAGGCAGAACTAAGGCCACGCCACAGGTATCACTTCAAAACCCTTTCAGATGTTAAGTCTTGATTGTTACCCATGAATAATACATTATAGCCCGGGCTCTGCGTACTGGCCGCTGACCAAAGCCACCGACATAATACAGTCACTGATTCTCGACCGTGTGTGATGAGTGCTCTCCCTACTGCTGGGTGCCAGCGGCCACAACAGCACAATACACCACAAAGGAAAAGGAAATGAAAAGGCCTCATAAAAATGTTGATAATCCAGGCCCCAAAAGACCCCATTCGATACTGGAGTAGTTGTCGCCATTTATCCCAGCACGCTGCATTGTGTTGATAAACCGACAACAAAGAGAACGAATGCTGCTCGAGGCGTATATTGTACGTATATCCCTCCGTTGGCTTGAACTACCAAAATGCATGACAGCACATACAAACGTCCATAAATACAGGACTGGTCACAGAAACAGGTGAGGGCCTTTTGCATTCACATGCTTACACATTCTGAAAAAAAAAAGGAAACATGACAAAGAGAAACAAAAAAGGAGTGTTGGGTGATAAATGAGAGACGGAGAGAAAGACAGGCTCCAGTTGGTGGGAACGAGGCCAGGCCAAACACGCATGCAGATGCAACGTGCTGAATTTGCATGAGCTGGCAAAAGCACCAGTGGTTTAACTCTGCTCCAGCTGCCATTCACACATGAATACCCTTTCTACCTGTTTGATTAGAGCCTCCACTGGAATTGTTGCTGCTTTAAAGTATTGCTGTAGGCACAATGTATCCGTCTGTATGCAAAGTAGGGTTTATTGATGAAGGGTTGAAGCCCCCTGTGCTTCACCATGTAAAACTGAGGCAGCACACACCCATGCGAGCTCCACAAATCCACAGCTTTTGATGCAATATTAAGTGCAGTGAGGTGTTTCAGGAATGTAAGACATTACAGGGGGCATTTCGTATGACGCTGACAGAAGAAAAAAAATCGAGGACGCGTCTGGGAGGCAGCTCAGCTGAATCTCCCGAAACAGCGATGACCTTTTTCTCTCCATCGTTACCCAGGCAAGAACCAAAATCTCTGGATTATTGGTCTAAATATAGAAGCGCACACACACACACACACACATACAATACTCACACAACATGACTCATACATGTGATGTGGCAGAAATCCATACAACGGATCTGCAGAATCACAGGATGCACAAGGACAGTTGGAAGACACAAAGCTCAGAGTGAGTCCTGTGAAAATCCAGAGATGACGAGCATTTTTTTGAGGTTTTTATCAATAGAGGCACCATGGTGGATATACACAGATGTCTGAAGATAAATCTTGAGATGAAAACCCGCTGTTCTATATTTCAGGACTGTCAGTAATGATACAGCACCCTACAGGAAGGCACACGCACACGCACGCACGCACGCACGCACGCACGCACGCACGCACACACACACACACACACACACACACACACACACACACACACACCTCCTGGAGAAGAGAAAGTCAGTGAGCCAGGTCTTTTCATCAGTTCCACTGCGCTGCCTCGCATTGGGTCAATCTCACCACATCATTAATATGGTGGATGCTATTGTCATTACATCTACAAAACAAAAGCACCGTTTAACATGGCAGCACCATGGATCGCATGTGAAACAGGGAGCTATTAAATATGTTTGGGGGGGGTGAGTGAATGATGGTGTGGGAGTGTGAGAAAGAAACAAATGAGAACGAGAAAGAGAGAGAGAGAGAGAGAGAGAGCGGAAAGTTCTTTCACACACTGGAAGATAATTTGGGGTGGGCAGTGAATGTGTAAGAGACTGAAGAATAGCTATACATATGCATATATATATATATATATATATATACGCGGGTGAGAGAAAAAGACTTGATGAAAAGCCTCCAAAAGCTTTACGGAGATTCCATTTGAATACTGAATGGGAGACTGGTGCTCGCACGTGTCTGTCATTATAGGTTTTCCTTTTTTTTTGTGCGAGTGTACATGTGACTGTGAGAGCCAGTGGATTTTGTCTCTACCTATGCAAATGGGAATGAGGAGAGCATGTGCTTTGTGTGCGAGTGTGTCCCTGTGGGTGCCTGTCTGCATGTTTGTGTTTACAAAGGCCTCGCACATCCCACGATTCTCGGCATTGCCACAACACACACGGACAGGTGTGAGGACCGGAGAGAGAGAGAGAGAGAGAGAGAGAGAGAGAGAGAGAGAGAGAGCAAGAGCCCAGATTGTGGAGCATAGCCTCGCTGAGCAAATATTACTCTCGCTCTCCCAATTTCTCTCTGTCTCCCTCTCTCTGTTTCTCTCGCTCTCTGTCTCATTCAATGTCTGTCTCTCCATCGGTCTCTCTGTATTCTCTCTTTCCCCACTGTGCCAAACACAGAGGGCCTCTTTGTTATTCAGAGTAGGAAATGCAACTGGAGCCAAATCTGGCTTGCTTTCTGTTTGATATCATCCCTCCTTTGTTCTAACCGTCTCCCATCACGATGCGCTTGGCCTCAGACAGACACATCGGAACAAGTGGAGCTCAGACCAGATAGATCTCGTGATGTCCTGTATGTCTGACTTCAAGTATAACTCGGGGTGACATTTAGGACAACGATAAAGGTCAAATAGATGTTTTCCACTGAATGCTAGTGTGAAGGGGCTGGTTTAAAGGCGGCTGCTGTGTCTTTTTTTTATAGTGAATAATGCTTTATTAAAGTGCTCATATTATGCTTTTTGGCTTTTTCCTTTTCCTTTATTGTGTTATATATCTTTTTTGTGCACGTTATAGGTTTACAAAGTGAAAAAGCCCAAAGTCCACCCCAAAGGGACTTACCATCTCCAACAGAAAACACTGTATTCTATTGTAGTCCAGCCTTTACTCCTTTACTACCTTGACAAATGTGCGTCACTTTGTAACATACGTTATAATGCTCGCCTAGCTGCTAGCGTGGCACGCCCTCATACTCTGCTTCTGACTGGCTAGTAGTCCTTACCTAGGTACTGCGCATGTGCGACTCCCAACAAAGCTGGAATAGATGTGAGATGCCTCACTCTGTAGCTAAAACAGAGAGCTCAAAAGAGGAGCTGCAGCAATGTGTAGTACGACAAAAATATGGTGTTTTTTGAAAATTAAACCATGTAAACCTATTCTGATATAACCTCAAAACACAATTATGAACCTGAAAATGAGCATAATATGAGCTTACTATATTACTATACATCCTAAAGTCATCCCCCTGTGTAGAAAGAGGTTACGTCAAACTAGATACAGTTCCATCTAGGCAGATTAAATTAAAATTTTCTGGATAATAGCTTTGTGGTAGAGTTTTTGGTTACACTTGAATAAACCGTCACTAATAAATGGTAAATTGATAGTTAATTAAACCTAAGTTAATGGTTAT
This sequence comes from Sander vitreus, assembly GCF_031162955.1. NCBI lineage: Eukaryota > Metazoa > Chordata > Actinopteri > Perciformes > Percidae > Sander > Sander vitreus. The sequence goes on along the minus strand of NC_135861.1, from coordinate 26,814,874 downwards.
TTTACCGTTATCTAACAACAAAATGATAATTAATAATGTTGACTAATTATTAGTTATGCTATAATGTGTGTTGCTCACATGATAACATTTTCTACATTATATTAACTTTTTGTTAATGATTAAGAAATCGTTTATAAACCACCATTTGGATGGCTATTCTAAAGTTGCATCTGATGAACACAATGCCTTGGTAGTGGTTAATAAAAACTTTGTAAAGCATCTATAAACATTTAGATAGCTTTCAACAGTGCTCAAACAATCATCTCTTTTATAGATTGCAAAAAAATGATTTAATGGGACCAAATTAATCTTAATTGATGCTTTATAAACCATTTATTAATCATTAACGTATGATTATAGGCATTAGTTGCAACTTTATAATAGCCATCCAAATAATGTTTATAGATGGCTTACAAAACAATTATTAACCACTGACTTAACTGAAGTATTACAACGTTATAAACTTATTATTTTATATGCCACTAAACTAATGATAAAGTAACATTAATTATAACATTACTAATAATTAGTGAACATTTTAAATCATCATTTCATTGTGTGCTAACAGTAAAATACCAATAACTAAAGTTTAATTAACTAGCAATTTACCATTTACTGGTGATGGTTATTATGAAGCGTTACCAAATTTTTTTCAAATAAACAATTAAATGTTACTCTCCAGAATCACATGTAAAAACACATCTGTTGGATTTGCCAAATGTATGGAAAAATGATGTGTGTGTGGCTACTCTAAATCCCAATCCAGTTACTGTGGCAGGTGTGACTATCAAGTGGTATCCTTGAACATGCAACATCCCCAAAGTAGTTGAGAGCATTTCAGTGTGTGTGTGTGTGTGTGTGTGTGTGTGTGTGTGTGTTAAGGCATGGATACATGGATATGGGCCGGGTTCGGACAGAAAAATTCGGCCCGATCCAGACTCTAGTGTGTGTGTGTGTGTGTGTGTGTGTGTGTGTGTGTGTCCGTCTGCTTCAATCATCCCCAACCCCTGGAGAGCAAGACAGAAGCGTGTACATGCTGAATGCTAATAATATTCACCAACATCACTTCTCATTCAGATGACTGGCATTTATGAGCTCAACATCAAAAGCTTGTTTCATCTGCGGAATAAGCGGGAATAAAGGATTTAGTAAATATGGGAAACAAACTTGAGATTCAGTACAATCTGGGTCTTTATTTGTGGAATCTATGTCATGCCATGTCATGTCATTCAGGGCTTGACATTAACTTTTTTTTTCTTTTTCTCACCAGCCACTAGCGGCTAGCGGATTTCCAAAGTTAGTTAGTTTCGCTAGCCACACTTTTGACCCAGTTGTACATAAAGCTCCTTTTGTATGAAAAAACATGCAACCGAATATCAGCCCGATTATTGAGATTTACAATAGTTTGGCCTTCCATTTGTTCAGATGTTGTCTTTCTTACTAAAAAAATCTCAGCAGTAATATTAGTTAAAGTACGGAGCTATTGTTGGTGATGGGATTGCATTTTCAGAGTGGACTAAGACAAATCACACACAGCCCAGCTGTGTCACAGATAGTCACAAATGCGGGGGGGGGATTAAACCTGTTTACTCCTCCTCTTAGCAATGCACACCATTGTCTAAACAACTCCTCCTTCACTCCACATCTGCCCACCGTGGTTCCTAACCTGTGAGCTCTAGCCAGCCAGTTGTTAAGCGTGTTAAAAGTGGAGATAAGGAAAGAGGACGGCAATCTATCACCTCACACTGACAGCCTCGCACGTCGTCTGTCTCTGGAGTTGCAGCGCTGCCACGCTCCCCTGCAGCTGCCGCTCCTCCTCTCCTCCCATCACTTTCCCTCCTCTTTTCATCTCCTTTCTATCCGACCGATCCGTCCGTGTTTTCCTCTCCTCTCATCTCATCTCCTCACCCCTACTCTGCCCTTGTGTCCCCTTCCACCCGTATATGCCCTCGCCTGTTGCCTAATTAATATTAGGGGTGTGGATATTAATCACTGCATCGATGCATTGCGATGCGGATGTGGACGACTTGGCATCCAGTGGCAGTGACAGACCCGGTTGCATTCAGGAAGTGTCTTTTTTAAGGGCAGATACAATGAAAAGGGGAGTTCATATATATCTGACTGCTTGAAGATTCACAACCCTACTCAGTATGTCAGCTGCATTGATGGCCATCGGCTGCTTCCCTCCCTCCCGCCCCGCAATGCTTTGTCACTTCATTAGAAGTGGGAAAGGATGACCTTGCACTCTGTCTCAGGCTCAGTGTTTCTCTTTACTCTAAGTCATACACTACAGCTGTCCCTCTTTCCCTCATCACTCTTCCTCTTATACTCTGCCTCAGCCAGCCAGCCAGCAAGTGCCCTTCATATCTATCTCTATCTCTCTCTCTCTCTCTCTCTCTCTCTCTCTCTCTCTCTCTCTACACCTTGTCTTTTCCATGTCTTTCTATTTCTTTCTCTTTCCCTGCCCTCATTGTTCTCCTTCATTATCAAACGCTGTCACAGCGTCTCCCGCTGTGCCACCCAGGTTATATATAGCTAACAGAGGGGGGTGGTGGTGGTGATGCTGAGAGGTGGGCCATCTTGGGCCCTGCTGGAGCACACACACACATCCACACACTTTTCCTGACATTTAAACATATGCACACACACACACACACACACACACACACACACACACACACACACACACACAAAAGTCACACTTAAAACCATCCATTTTCTTGCAAGAGGGCACTTGTATAACTAGCATGCAGAGGTTTGCACGCATGCGTCTTTCCAACACCTACCTGTCTCTCAGACATGACGTAGAGGTAGTTGCGGTCGAGAGAGAAGGCCATATCTCGCAGGACAGGGCTGCCGTCCTTGATGACCGATATCGTCTCGTACTGGACACCGCCGTGAGGAGGCCCATCGACGCGAATCTGAGAGAAAACACAGAGCACAAACGGGTCCATGATTGCTATTTATATCAGTACGACAGCAGGGGTGGGAAAACAGACAAAGGATGATTGACAGGGATGTCAGACGTGGGTGAAACAATATTTGCAAAACAATCTATCGTTATCATTTAGCTATAGTTGGAGATTCAGGTGGGTGGAGATACGCCATGACGGTGACTGTTTGGATAGTGAAAGAGAGAAGCATTAAAAAAACGGCAGAGGGTTGATCGATTGACTTTTAAATACTTTCTTTTTTAATTCCATATAGGATGGGGTTACAACAACTGTTCAGAATGATGTGCAGATATTATTAGACCTTGGTGAAACCTTAGCTCTGTTTTCCTTTCCTCTGTCTCCTGATGAATGATGTATTCCCTCAGAGAAGCTTTCAACTTGAGGCCAAGACCACCTTACTACAAAAACAGTGGAAAAGCCTTCTAATGACTTATCCGAGGTACGTGACCCCCCTCCCTAACCCAAATGGTCCTCCGCCAGCCCTGTTTCTTCTTTATTCAGCAGATCCTCGTTGGACAAATATATAACCGGGACAGTAAATCTTCAGGGGCAGCATGGGTTTTTCGTGATGCTGGGCGTGAGAGATGTCTCTGTGATGTCACTAGGCCCTCCTCCACCCATGAAAGCTGATGGCTCTATCATCTGTCCGTCCCGGCCTGCCTCCCTCCCTCCACCCAAACATTCATCTATCTATTCAGTTGGTGACAGCACCAAAGAGACAGACTCTCTATAAAACATCACAGAGGGGAAAGTCAAGGCCATATGTCTGTCAAAAGGAGATCAACTGGGAGAGTGGGAGGGTAGGCAAGCAAATGTGCACCAGGGCTGCATAATATATCATTTTTCTATCGCCGTCGAGATATAAAATGCATCGGGAAATGGTTTAAAGAGGGTATCAGTAGGAACCTTTGAAACTCATTCTTTTTTAGTGGTGCCTTTTATATTCAATTCAATGTTCAATAGAAGAATGATGGAAATGATTTTTTTTTTTTTTTAAATCACCAAGCAATTGCTATATTTTAGCAACACATCTAAGTTCCCACTAAGCCCCAGAGCTTTGCCTTCAAAGCTTGAGGGTTAGCCAAGTACAGGACAGCAGGCGGCACAGTTAAGGGGCAGAGCTCAAAAGTGGTTGAGCGTCCCACGGCTGACCTACGTCTGACCCTGGCAGGCTGATCCAAACATCGAAAAAAGAGGACATATGTGAAAACCATATGTAGGAGGAGAAAGGCAGGATGTGGGGGCCGTGCCAGTCTTCATCTGGTTACTGACACTGCAGTGTGAAGGGAGACCTCAGCAAATATGCTCATCCGTAAAGCATGCTGAAGCACGGCCAGACCAGAGCTGTTCTCTTCACTACTGTTTAAGTGTGGGTGTTGTGTGTGTACGTGTGTGTGTGTGTGTGTGTGTGTGTGTGTGTGTGTGTGTGTGTGTGTGTGTGTTTGTTTGCACCCGTAGGAGCAGTCTGTCATGCTGTGATATGTGTCCAAGCAGGCCGCCACTAGGGATCACAAGATAACCCGACCTTCCTCCCTGCACGCCTGCAGTTCATCTGAATTTAGATCGCTATCACACACAGTGTCTCACCACTGTCCAGGGGCCCCTAAATTCTCATTTGGCCATAAACACACACACACAGCTGTCTTTGAGCGTGTCCAGGACAAAACCTCTACTCACTAGGCAGGGGTATAACACTTTGTTACACACTACAACCAAAGCACTTACCAGGCCAAGCAATTACTAAACAGTTAGTCTCGCATTGCCAGACCTATCTCCACAGCGCCGCGGAGTAAGGTCTGGCTACACAGCACATACATTCAGGGATAGGAGGAAAAAAAAAACACTCTGGGTTGTTTGCACCAATCACAATCATCTCAGGCGGCGCTAAGCTCTGGACGCAGCGACGGTGGCTCTGCTAAACAGTCTCGGGAAGGAACTTGTTTTGCACACAGCACAAGTAAACACCATATACAATTTTAATTAAGTTAACTGTTCACACAATACAGTAATATACCAGTGTATCGCCGTGTGTACTTTGTCCGTAACAATCCCCAGCAATCTGTCCCAAAACGCCACAGTTTGATAGTAAATATAAATTCCCCGAAAGAACCAAGCAGGCCTGTCTTGTTGCACGATCAGTTTTTCTTCTAAACTCGCCATGTTCAGCGTGAAGCTTGCTAGCTCAAAGTCTGTTTCCAGCGGTTTCCCGAAGCGAACGGAGTTTGAGAACGGCAACAAATAGAGAGCAGAAGGTGAGGGACGTGTCAAGGCAATTATCCTGGGAATGTACTTCCGTTGATCCAGGCTACCAAACAGTTAACTGTTCTTGTTAAACACACGCGGAGGTGTGTACAAAGAGATAAAAATAAATGACTTTCCCTTTTCCCAGAAATACTGTCCGTTTCTCAGTCTCTGCTTCTTTTGTATGAAAATGTTCTTTATTCCTCGCACAACTTAGGCTTTATGGCTCACAAAGAGAAAATGGAATCAACATAACTGACACTCGAGCACTCCAGAAGCACTCGCACTACCCCACCGTGAACACACAAACACACCCACAGCTGGTCGCTTTTCACATTAAGAAGCTGCTTTTCTATAGTAGCAGTAAATCTCGCAAAGTGCGTTACATTCACACGTACGCAGACACAAACACACACCCACAACGTTGTAAGGAAGTGAAGAAATGAGTGTGTGTGTGTGAGGTGGGTTAGTTGAATGTGAGGGACTATGCAGGCCAGCCTCACCTCTGGGTGGGCGGAAAAAAAAAAGAAGGGAAAATGAAAACCCTGGGCAAATAAATGGAGAAACCAGCGCTTGGACCAAAAATAAATTCTGTCAAAATCTCCATCTCTTTACTACACTCCCTCAACTCACCCCCACGCCACCTTTCTACTGGCCTACAGTACTGTATCTACCACCTGAGTAAACGACTCTCAGGCCCAACATTTCCTCAGCATCGCTTTACTTTAGCCTGCTCTCTCAGGTACTTAAAGCTATCCCCTGTCTGCCCCATTTGACCCTGCATTATTTACCAGGCTAGGTGAGAAGGCTGCTAACAGGTTGGATTCATACCCACAAGCCCCTCTGACAATATTACTGCGCCTCTATTTTAGGAGGACCCATCCGCTGAAACAAACCCCTGGTGCCCCAGAGAGCTGGCCTTGGTTCAGCCTAGTCTAACACGGTCCCCCCCCCCCATTTCAACACCGCAGCCATTAGCTGGCCTCTCTCTATCACCAGCGTCGGGGAGCTGCAGCCGAGTAAAGTGAGGAGGGCGGAAACAAAGATGAAGATGGATGAGAGTGTTAAAAAACATTCTAAGTGTACCCCAGGGGCACCACGGCCTGTGTAGTTCATATTTGTGCAAAGACAAAAAACGGTGCTGTCTTTAATGTCAAAAAATTATGATCAGAAATTCACAATATTCACATGTGGCATACACTAGCCTTCAAATACACACAAATCCAAACAGACATGCACAGAACCGTTGTGAAACAGCCCTGGAGAACTGAGGACAGAAATAAATGTCCCCAGGCATCACGGAGTGGGAGGACTTCATAATCTGCTAGCTATAAATCCTGGAGCACACCATGTTAAGTTTTCAAAATCCAAACCACTTTCACATAACTTTGGACTGCACTTTCTTAACTGGATTTTTTTTTTTAAATGCTACCTGTGACAAAGTGGGTGAGCCACCACCATTTGTTCCAGGAATGCATTTCTTCCCGTGCTAGTCATTTGTTTGTTTAGCCAAAGTTCCATCTTTATTCTGTAGCATTGCAAGATATGGGGGTGGCAGTAGCTCATCCTGTAGGGAGTTGGGTTGGGAACCGGAGGGTCGCAGGTAGCTAGAGAGGTGCCAGTTCACCTCGTGGCCACTGCCAAGGTGCTCTTGAGCAAGGCACCGAACCCTCAACTGCTCAGGGCTCCTGTCCATCGACAGCTGCAGCCCCCTCCCTCTGACAACTCTCCATTTGTGCGTGTATAGGACCTGAGCATGTGCGTGTATTTCAGGCCTGTGTGTTCTAACAACAGAGTGAAAACATTTCAACATAATTTCCCTCGCGGGATTAATAAAGTATAAATTATTATTATTATTATTATTATTATTATTATCATCCCAGGTTTGTTTGTATAACTTACAAGTATTGTTGTGTTTATTGATTTAATCTTTAGGTTTCTTGAATTAAACGTTTTCTTTCTTCTGAATCTTCTGACTCACCGTGCTTTCCAGGAATTAAGGCACAGACACATAATATTTTCGTTCGACAACATTTCCTCGCACTTGGCCCTGAAAAAGGACATGATGTCACATTTCTAATGTGGGCAATAAATAAACATTGATTAGAGCAATCACACATTTACAAGCAGTGTACGTATAAGAGAGGCGCTAGAGTCGTAGCGTAACAGGAAACGCATGCTTGAATTACAGGGGATTTAAAGGGGGTGGCAACCAAAACATGTCACGCTTTTCACCATTGCTGACATCATCAATGGGGTCATGGTTTGAACTATGTATGGGGGTATTGTATTGGGCTGAATGATTTGTTGATTATGATTTGTTTTATTTGTCATGATATGATAAGATGTATTAGCAAGTTAGAGGGGGTAGCCTAAATGGTGTTCCTACTAATGTTTACTGATACAAGACCCATTTTGTCATTGCCTGTTTTAGGTATGAGAGAATGAGACACCCCCAAGAGCAATATGGGTCTGCCTAAACAGACTGCAGGAGATTGGAGGAGCTATTTAAGGGAGTTCTTGCTCAGTTGAGAGGGAAGGACATCTGTACAGCTGTGAGTAGGCTGTGTTATGTTACCTTTAGCTGATTTGAGTTGTTGTTTCGGGTTTGGCCAGCAGGGAAGCCGTGGCTGCGGCATCAGAGGCCTCCTCTTGTGGCTACAAGGACCTGTGCCAGTGGGGAGCTTTTGATCAGACCATGTAAGCACCCTGGAAAAACGTTTGAAGATTGACCAAACTCCAATTCAAACTGCCCTTCTCCCTCTTTTCTCTTTCTCTTCTGTCCCTTGGTCTCACTGGGTTTGAACATAATGCCAGACACGGGATCCCCAACCGTGTGAGTCTGTGTGAAGCAATTTGTTGAGTGAAAAGTGCTGAATAAATCCACGGTAAACGTGCATCAAATGTGTGTTCACATTGCAATGTGGATGCTGCTGTTTAGAGATAAAAAAGAAAGGGAAAGGATAAAACTGCAGGTACCCCCTATAGATGCCGTTATGCAACAAAATGCAAAATGCCAAAATGATCAGTTTCCAAATTGTATAATCCTACACTGTAAGAGAAGCAACTGAGACATAAAAACGAGTGTTTAAATTTAGCTGTAAAAGCAAAACACTGTGAGGGATGATTTGCTGATTTGGTCTCTGTTTTACAGCTTGTCTCCAAGTGGTTGTTCAACATTAACCACTCAATTTTCAAAGAATGTTTCTCCGTTAATGGCCACAGCTGCTAACTGTTACCTGAGAGCTGCTTTTCTTTTCAGATTTGGAAACAAAAAGCTATTTTCTAACCTTAGCCTTGAGGGAGGTTAACCTCTCTGAAACAGGACGCACATGTATCCAGGCAGCTGCCTGCCAACACCAATACAGAGCCATCTGAAAGTGTACATTATTTTACCACTGGCAGAGCAGACTGTAACCTACGCATGGGAACCTTTACCAAACCACAATGTGTGGCACACTCCAACACCTTGTACCAGGATAGGATTAAGTCAAATCGTTGGTCTTCCACCTACACCATGTACCAGAATAGCATAATAGGAGTTGATTTTAGGGAGATTGTGCTTTTGTGGCAGAAATTACACATTGTGCTCAACGGGAGAAAGAAAGTGGGGAGTGAAAGTTGAACTCCCCTAAATCACCTATCTGGCAGCTATCGCCTGCATCTACGCTAATCCAGTTCAACAGTGTTGGATGTTGAAGTGATAGGCATTGCCTTTATCTGGCTGATCCCAAGCACTGGATTAGATTCTGTGAAAGCACACCACCGCCGCACAGTTTTTCTTCATGACCCTTTACATACCGAGAGGCTTGACTGAGGAAAAATGGAGCTTTGTGGTGAAGTGGGGTCATGCAGATTGAGAAAAGACACAGGTCAGAGGGATCTGACAAAGACCATGATAAACCTTATTCAATCAAATCCAATATGGCTGATGGGACCAATCTTAGCCTCAGTAAATGGCCTTGAATTGGATGTTGGGATTGGTCTGTACCTTGGGCCAGATGACGGGCGACAGACTGCTGACAGCATTTTAAAAGGCAGTGAAGCTTGTCAGGAGGCATGCGTGATTTGAAAAGCTTTTGTGACAGCCGGGGGGCTCTCACCAAAATCGCTTTTGCATTGCAAGCACAACTTTGAGGAAGAAAAAAAAAAGACATTTTCCTACATACGTGTAAGTTGTCCTTTGCTTTTAACCTCTCCAAAGTAAATGGACTACATTTTTATATAGCGTTTTTTCTAGTCTTAACCACTACTCCAAGCACTTTACACAGTACAGGCCCCATCATTCACACACACAAACACATTCATACAGTGGTGGCCGAGGCTTCCATACAAAGTGCGTCCTGCTCATCAGATAAAGACTCATGCACAGTCACACAGGATCAGGAGCAATTTGGGGTTCAGAGTCTTGCCCAAGGACACTTCAACATGTAGACTGCAGGGCCAAGGATCAAACCACCAGCCTTTCGATTGGTAAACAACCACTCTATTACCTGAGCCACAGCCACCCCGAGGTGAACATTCACTGGTGTGTGACAGTCTTTCTGCACATGTATGTGACTGCATGTTGGGGGAGACGGGTGGCGCTATGGTATGAGGTGCGCTGTCCATCCCCCTGGAGATGGATGTACAGTATAATGTCCAGCCTAGGATGAAGTCAGTCCCTTTGGGCGTGAGTTGGGGCTGCATCAGGGTGAGTGGACTGGAAGTATGAGTCACCCTGGGGAGGGCGCGGGAGGGATTTATCACCCACACACCAGAAGTCAGACACCAGCGAGAGGCACAAATTCATCCTTATTTCCTCTGTTAACAAGAGAATAGAGGCACACGCACATGAATGTCTGCCCATACACACGTGCACGGCTCATGGATGAACAAAAATGGCATTCGAACACACACACACACACACACACACACACACACACACACACACACACACACACACACACACAAATCAACCGGCTGTATTCGACAGTTGGCAGAACACTGTGTTCCAGCCAGGCTCACTATCTCTATCTATTCGCATGTCTGTCCTGAAAACTCGGCTTGAAATTTAGCAGACTGCTATTGTCTTTCTTTACTTCAGGTGGAATGGGTACACGCTATTCAGCTGCCTATGTATGTATGTGTGTGTGTGTGTGTGTCTCTCTCTCTTCCTCTCTCTTTCTTTCTCCGCGCACTGGGAGAAAACATGGAGCCTCTCTCCGCCTCGATAACGCATCTAATCCATCACCGGTGTCAGGCTGAAGAATTCCGGTGTCAGTAGCGAGCGGCACGTAGAAATGTGCTGTGTGTATACGTGTGTGTGATGGCTCCCACCATCCCAGCACACCAGCTCTTTTGTTCCTGTTTTTCAATCTAAGCTCCCATAAGGCGTATGTTAGCCTGCTTGCCTATATGTGCTGTGTGTCACTTCCCATTGGACAGACTGAGGTCCAAGAGGCCTCTCTGTGGCGATGGAGGAAAGGGACCACGAGGAAAGACAGGGTGAGAGCGAAGAAAGGAGAGGAAAAAGAAAATGGACAGATGTAGAGATTGGAGGAAATGTAAGAGACATTCATAGGGATGGAGGGGCAAGAGAGGGGCAAATGAAAGAAACAGACACAGGGATCAAGACAAAGACCCCACTCTTCACGCAAGTGTAATTCTCTCCCTAACCTGCTCATTTGGCGGCACAATATCTTCTAAAATGACCAAGCCCTTAGTCAATACAAGGGGCAATTACTTCATATTTTTGGCCAGGCACCATAAAGCCTATTGATTTGCCTCTCTGCTCCACATACAAAGCAGTTAACCCTCTCCTATACTACATCTTTCCTCATCTGATTGGACAGAAAATGAGACTGTATCCAACAAATCACACATGATGACCATTCAAATTGCCAATTTCTTTTTATCATCATTGATTGTCAGTGAATATCGAAAGCAAACATCCTATTAAACTGAATCCCAGCGAGTCCTAACAACCAATCTTCCGCCTCTATAATGGCTCTATCCAAGTCTCGTTCAATTCAGTTTTAGTTCTACAATATTGCCATCTCTCTCGGTCACATAACTTACAACCCTAAACATGATTATATCAGCATTTTCCCCTGTTTGCCCCCCGAGTCCAAATAGAAAGCAGAGACCGCGGCATGCATTACGGGTCTGTGGTAGGATGAGATCAGGCCTTAACTCTAATCAGCCCAAACACACATATTAGGCACAGCAGCACACAATGTGAGGCCTATATTTAGCTCTGCATTAAAACACTGAACAAGGGCCAGCGTGCTGATGATGGACGCAGGCCAAGAAGGTTCAGAGAGAGCAAAAGCGGAAGGATTGTGGTGGTGTGGGAGGGATTTTCTGCTTAGCCTTCGAAAAAGGAGTTCGCCAGTTGGGAGAAGCAGCTCTTCCTGTACTCAACTGGCCCTTGAACATTGAGAGAAAGATGGTGTGCGTACACAAACTAAATAGCTTAACACAATGAGTTCTCCTTTATTAGCTGACCCGACTGAAGAAAGAGACGGATGGAGGAACAGAGAGAGCTAACTGAGAGAGACGAGCGGTGGATTATATAAATACAGAATGGAAAAGAAGGATGTTCGAAGAGTAGGAATGAAAATTGGCAAAGTGTAAAGGGGAGGCTAGAAAAAGGACTCAGCCCTGTGGCTGCTTTCGACAGCGACACAGCAGCATTCACACTTCAACCCTGGTGATGATAACTACTTAGCCCTAGCTGAGGGTTAATGTTCACGATATATGACATCAAGAGAAAACATCTGCTTAAACGATTATTCAAAAAAAAGTCACAAGCTAACACACACACTTATATTCAATAATTCCATATTATTATATATATATAAAAAATCTCTTAACAAAAGCCTGACTTCTAATAACGGAGCTTTCTATCCAGGGAAAATGATGCTTCAAAAGTGGAGCTCTTTGCTTCTATGATGTACGTGTTGAAGGAAGAAAGAAAAGCTATACTTATTTTACGTGAGTAAATAAGCAAAGGACAAAGCAATCACACGACTATTACAAGCAGCACACAGAGCCAATGCACTGATGGTTAGACAAAAGCTATTACAGGAATGTCAAACAGCCAGAACCAGAAGGAAATATCACACCTCCTGTTTTCTCCCTCGGCATACTTCAAAGTAGATCACAAGGATATGCGAATCAAAAAGTAGCTCAGAAAAGGTTCAGGTGAGGGGCAAATTAGCTGAAATTGTTTCAATTTCTCCCAAAGGATTTGTGAGATTTAAATGTGGTACAAGATTGGCAGGTAGAATTGAGATACTGGGAAATTATCGCCAGCGGGATCTGCGCAGCAAATGAGAATATAAAAGCACTTCAATCAAGCCCACCTTTTACACCTGTAATGTGTGTGTGTGTGTGTGTGTGTGTGTGTGTGTGTGTGCAGCTTGAGTAACCTCCCTATAGGTTTCATGCTGTGGTTGATATAACTGAGATGTATTTGCCAGCGGTGAGTGAGCATGCTATTGATGAATGTAGTATATCGTTATGGGGCTTAGACACTCATTAAAGTCTTCATCAAGGCCACATTAATGCAGGCCCTCTATGACATGTGCTGGACACCTTACGGATACTCATGTAGCACGTAATGAGATATGAGTGTGGGGCGAAACAGAGGACATAACGAAAGGTGAGAAACGCTGAGGTAGAATTAGGGCTGAGCAATTAACCGTATGTAGATGGCGATTTCGATTTCGGGTCCGATCACAAAAACAATGACATTGTAGAAAAACTATCATTTTGCACATTACGTTTTGCAAGTAAACTCTTATTTTGTCTTGTGTTCTTCCCCCCCCCCCGAAGGCTAAGCTCACTCAGCCAACAGGCAGCAAGGTCCTGTTTGTGGTATCTGGTGGCGTTTAAAAAGCAGCACGAGTGAAAATGGCGGAGGGAGAGAAGCAGCGTTTGGTGAGCAAGAAGGGGAGAGCAAATTCTGATGTCACGGTTTTTTAAGTTCATTAAATGCAACGTCTTTCCAAAAGTCAATGAGTAATCGTGATTGCAATATTGACCAAAATAATGGTGATTCTCACCTTTAATTGATAGGACAGTTAGGTGAGAGAGAGGGGGGAAGACATGTAGGAAATTGTCTCAGGTCGGCCTCGAAACCCTGGACCTCAGCGTCGAGGCGTAAGCCTCTCAGTATACGTGTGCCTGCTCTACCCATTGAGCCAACCCAGCCACAAGTGACTATGATTTTTTTACATAATCGAGCAGCCCTATGTAGAATTGAGAGTTGCAAGCATATATAACACAGAAAGATGGATACATGGCGAGATAACAAGAGAAAGCTTTATACATTGGAGCAGGATTATGTTGAAGTGGAAATCTGCGAGCCCTTGATTAGTCAATAAGTCACTGTTGTCTTTTGTTGTACTGTGCTTGCTTGCAGCCTACTTTGAGTTTAATTGCCTGTTACTTAAATTCAGTTACCGTAAAAGCTTGTTTTTTTTTCTTTTAATTATGAATTCCATTCAATCCCACATTTCTTTCAAACAAAAAACCTACGCGCCCAGGTGTTTATCACACAAACACATCATAATCTCAATCAGAACAAAGAGCACCACAATTGTCATTTATCAATTAAGACATCAGGTGAATTTAAAAGACTGATACTGAGGTAAGAAACCAGTACTTGGTAATTGGTCATGTGACGCCATCAAACACCATAAATCCAACCCATACCACATACAGCTCCATAGAGATGGATGCCACCACCTTTCACCTCCTGTTACCTCTAACCTACCAAGTTCCCAGCAGCCATTGAATAATTAGAGCGCCCTTCACAAAGAGACGAGGGTATAAGATGGACACCACACTGTGAACCTTTAACCTCTGACGGCCAACAGACACAAAGTAAGGGGGGGGGGGGGGGGGGGTTATCCAATCAGTCCTTAGCAGGGAGGCAGTGATGCTACTGATGAGTTGGGGGTGGCGGGGTAGGGGGGGTTGGATTGTCTGACCCCATTCAGCATGCTCACAAGAAAAGCAGGCCAAAACCCCTGTGTTGGACAAGGGTTGCCATAGTAACCTTTCTCCCCTTGGGCACGAGATCAGCGGGGAATCAACTGAAAGTGTGTGTGTGTGTGTGTGTGTGTGTGTGTGTGTGTGTGTGTGTGTGTGTGTGTGTAGATAGATATAAAAAAAAAAACCTGTTATGTCACCCCTATTGTTGAGGCTATCTTTGGCTCAGCTCAGGATGAACTGGTTAAGAGAGTGTGTGCTGATCATTTTTAGTTTCTGTCCTTCAAGGGACTTTTGGTTGTTTCACTGTTGGTTTCCCCCAGTGGGAACACGCGGTAACATCAGCGTGCCAGGAAACAACAGCATTCCAGCACAAACACTCTCTTAGGATACAAACAGGACGTCGGGTCATGACTCTAATTAAGCCTGATTTATCTCCATAGGTTAACAGCTTTTTGGTGCAGTTGCAACACCAACATTGTGACGTTTGTATCAGCCCACGCATTTATTTTGCTCCTTAACATTTTCCATTTTGGAATTACATAATTATTCCAGAATTTGAGGAAATCTTTCAGTTGATGCGATCTAAGTTTGATCGGCACCATACACAGATAGAAATATAACATCAGAAATTAGTATTAATAATTATGAATGATTTAAAAGAAATACATCATCATGCGTGCATATTACACATTATTTATACCCCACTTATTTATTTCACAAAGAAACCCTGTTTGAAATCAAATACTTTCTCAGACTTACTCTCCGACCCTTTGAAAGACATGTAACATGAGTAAAAACTGTCTACCATAAGGTGATGAAATAGCCTCCTTAATACTGCAACCTGTGCAACACGATATCTTACATTGTTTGAAATGCAATACAAGTAAGCCTTTATTTGATTTATTTTATTACCACAGTGCTGTATAATTTATGCTATGCTATACCTATTAATGATTAATGTGCGTGCCTGTATGTTTGCGTCTGTGTGGTCTAATTGCCCAGCCAATGAGATCAATGTACTTAGCATTCAATGTTTTTGAGGGCAATGCACATGGACAGCAAATCACTAATTGAATTAATAAAAATAGCTTTACTGTACATAAATAATTCAACTCTGTAAAATACGTCTAAGCAAGCACGTGTAATGCTGTCTGCACATAAAACAGGCTAATGACTTTCAGGCATATTCGTTCTACAGTAAGTGAGAGCAGTAAACAAGGCCTTGATTGATTCGTCTGCTAATTAGAAAACACTGTGAAGAATGACTTCTGATTTTGGGCTCTCAACATGTCTGTGCACATTTATGACTTTTACGACATGCAGCACAAACACATAATCAGAAAGGCACATGATGCTTGTATACACAGGGGCTCTGCTGTACTGGCTCCATACTCTGCAGCGGTGTCTCACTATTTGCACATTGTACATGCAAAACAGCAACAGGCCTGCGTCTTCCTATAGACCGGCGGAGCAGAGATACTCATCAGTAGAGACATGTGTTGGTGACAGAGTATCTTCCTTTATCCCACAAACACACCCACACCCACACACACTCTCCCCCATCCTCTCTCATCCCCTCATAACTCATACACATGCTCTGAAGTGGCAGGAGAGGAAAATGCTACGTATGCAGAATAGGCGAGCGGCATACACGCGGGTCAGAGTAAGTTGAAAAAAGGAGCGAGACAGAGACAGAGAAGGTAGAGAGGAGTGTGTGTCTCTGTGTGTGTGTGTGATGCCAGCACATTTTGTAGTCTATGAATCTTCACTAAAGCTCTTTAAAATTGCCCACCAATCTTGCGTCAGGATTTAATGCCTGCTTCTCTCCAGAAGGAATAGACCAGCCAGTTAAAGTATGCTAATTCAGTGACACTAAATACACTGCTTTAAATGTCAACCCTCCATTATTACACACACACTGCCTGCCGCAGGACCAGCACAGAATCATAAACACACACACACACACACACACACACACACACACACACACACACACACACACACACGTACACAAATCAGGCCCCTGCAACGACACAAGGAATATAAAGACTTATAGATCACAACCACTTTATAAAATCAATATCTGAGTGGACAAAGGACATTTGCAACAAAAGGTGCATTATTACAGCGGCTTTAATCTGTTTGAAGGGAGAATGAGTGTGAAAAATAGATAGATTTGGTGTAGAGAACGGGAGAGAGAACTCGACAGACGAAGCTGTAGAGAGAAACGAAGATAACAATAGAAGTCAGAGACAGAGAGATACAGTTCAAATCAGAGCCAGAGTAAAGCTACAGCAAGCAGGAAGCAATCAGCTTGCAAACAGCCAGCGAGAAGCCTGGCACTGCTCCCCAACCAAGGGTGACAGCACCATTAATTCTATTAACCCTATTAGTATTCCATCCTCATATCCTGGCTGGGTCAATACACACCTCCATCACACAGCAAAGCTTCTGCTTCCCTCTTCCATATGCAAAGGGAGCAGGGAGAAGTGGAGGCTTCAGGGATGACTGGGTAAATAGAAGCCCAGACTAGCACTTCCCCTGCTCAGGCTGCAGATGACCAGCCAGACCATCTCTGTCTCTGTTACTAATGCTGGCGGACACACAGTGCCATGGGCTCATCAGGTAAGGACTGGGGAAGTGCAGGAATGGATACAAGGTCTCCAATATGTCTGCAAGTCACATTTGGGAAATGGGTAAACATCTTCAAGTTTTTCAAGATAATTCTTTGGGCATTTTAGCTTTTAATAGACAAGACAGCTGTAGACAGGAAAGGGGGGGGCGAGAGAGATGGGGGAAGACATGCAGCAGGTCAGACTCGAACCTTGAGCCGCTGAGGACTGAGCCTCTGCATATGGGCGCCCGCTCTACCAGGTGAGCTAACTAGTCACCCAACATCTTCAAGTTTAGGCACACCAGCACTTTTTGAAAGCGAAGTTTATAAAAATGGTATTCATTTCAAAGCATATGCAGCATATTGTTTGATGAAAAGTAAGACATTCATTTTCATACAAATTAAGATTTGAATTTATGAGCAATTAAACACGTCCATCTTATATTCAACATACGTATATCACGTGAGTGTTGCATTGAGAGAGACAACAAAAATCCTATAAAGGGATAGACTTGAGACATTTTTTGGAAATGCAGGGAAATTAAATGTGCCAATATACACTGCCCACATGCTCACAGAGAACACAGCTAGTGCAATAATCATTGTAACAATGGACAAAATGGTTATTACTTGACTACTGGTATAACCAACTATAAAAACTCTCTCTTTCTCTTTCCTTCTATCCAAATGACTGCTAAATAAATGCTGATGCTTATAACATTAAGATCATTTATTGAAGGAAAATAATGAAATCAACCCTTTCTGTCTCCAAACAGGATTGTCTAGCCTTAAAGCTGCTCCGGTGGCGGACTACAGTCAGAGCAGAGCATGGGAAATGAGTGGAGTTGTATGTGGCAGCCTAAAGACAGCCCCACCTCCCATCTTGTTCCCATCTCCTCCCCATCCGCCTCCAGCTCAGGGTGGGTTAGTGAGGTTGCCAACAGACACTATAGCGTACCAAGAATGTAGGACAGCACCATTAGGGCATTAGTGCCGGTCAGCAGCCAGCCAGTTTGTGTGTGTGAGTGTGCAGTGAAGAAATTGGAGATGTGCAATAACACCCTGAAGGAGGAGACACAATCTGATGCTGTGCTTGATTGGTGCATATTTTAATGATCTAAAAAAATCTGGACAGGAAGCAGCAAGGTGCCCCCTAACTTATCAGTTACTGCACCTTGGGGTGTATTACTGTAGCATATATAAGTGCAATGCTTCAATGTGGGTTGTGAGTTTGTCTGCACATGCATTAAGTGTGCGTAAATGGGTGTCTATGCTTTATCCGGCAAGGCATATAACTGCAAGGAATTAAACCAACAAACCGCACGCTTTATCCACACACACACACACACACACACACACACACACACACACACACACACACACACACACACACACACACACACACACACAAACACCACTCTATGCTCTAGCCTTGAGCTACAGTGAGAGTAAAAGTATAAAGGCTTGTGACAGCTCTTCCTCCACATATACAGTACAGCTACAGCACTGAGGGGCTATCTCTGCTGTGTCTGGAGCTGAGAGAGGGAGCGAGCATGATCTTTCCTGCTGTCTGGCCTGACTGATTCATGCCCATATTACCTGAGGGATTAGCTATTTCCTCTGTATAAATCCACTTTTGTGAGGTAATGTCTAGCATTAGCAGCGGGGGCCGTAGAGGGTTTTGTTACACTAAAAATCTTCTGCCAAAAAGCATGCAAGACTACCGTGAAATCCAAAAAGAAAGCATGTTACAGTACACTGTCGTTTTCTCTTACTCTATCTCGAATCCTCCGGATTGAGGATGAGATCATTCTCCTTAGAGTAAATGTTCATCTACTTTCACACATGAATGCTTTGAAATTCAAATTTCAATTCTGAATGTAATTGATACTTTGATTTGAATGTAGCGTTCAAATATGAGCTAAGCTGGCAGGTCAGGTACAGGGTGCTTTTTTTTTTGTCTTTCATTAGCTTAAGAAACAAAGCCGTAAGACCCACACCGGACAATACCCGCTTTCTCCATTTTCTCTCTTTCATGAGCTCACCACAGACTCCGGCCAGACGGCTCCATGTTTGGGTACTACAGTCCAGATCCCCCAATAACTCTCTGGCTTCCTGTTATGCCACAACTGGGCTTTCTGTCTCGTTCTGGAAAAATACAACTCTTTTCTTTTCCCCTTTCTCTCCACGTCTCCCCTCCTTGTTCTTCTTACTGTAAAAACCACATAAATGTTTAGGTCAACACACAAACCTAGAGGCTTGTTTTTCCATCTTGGAAGGGAAGGGGAGGCGGTAAGAGAAGAGTGGAGGCCTTGTGGGAAGGATTCATAGCACACTGATATAATGCGTCTACATTCCCCCCCCCCCCGACTGCTGCTTACACTCTCTTTGTTTCCCTACAACAAGAGGCAAAATAACTGTGTCCATATGTGGGAAGTAACGAAAAGGAGGAGGGAGGAGGAGAAATGGGGTGTTTGGTTGGTTAACGGTTTTTGGCAGACTCAGGGAGGTAGTTTCTCTGTCTTAGAGGGGGCAGACAGTGGATACCCCCTTGAGACACACACAGACACACACACCCTCCCTGAAGGGATTGTTAAAAAGGAAAGGTCAAAGTGTATTCAAAAGGAGGTGGAGGACAGTTAGGCACTTGATTCACTGTCCCAACTCACTTTGTCTGAGAGAGAGAGAGAGAGAGAGAGAGAGAGAGAGAGAGAGAAGTGCAGATGGCAGGAGGAACAGTGTACTCATCATCATCACACACTGCTGCGGTACAACATACGGGCCAGAAAAAACAGTGTTAGGCTCAGTTTCGGCTGGGTACAGAATATCCCACTGTATCTGAGAGGGGTATGGAAAAACAATCTGCTTTCTGTAAGGTTTAGCACCGTGTACATAAACTCAATTAAGGCTTAGCGTTGACTATGTAAACAGCAAAGTAACAGTCATTTCAGTTTGGTTGTTTTACACGACAAACGTGTAAAAGGCTTTGTTATCAGGATTTTTTAAATTGTGTGGTGTCCCAAGAGGATCATTTGTATATATAAAGAGTCCTGGGTGTTGATGCAGAGCCGCAGATGTCTTATGTTCTTTCATGTAGGTGTAAAGCCACCATGGGTTGGGTTGGGGGGGGGGGGGCGGTCACTTGAGGTCAAAGGTCACTAAATCTCTTCATAAGCTATCTCATATGAAAGAGTGAATGGAGTGTGTTGGGAGGGTCAAGAGGAAACATTAAATAAGATGGCTATGGTATCATGAACTATCTCCTGCTGGATATAAAGTTAATCCCTCAGATTTAGCCAACAGTGTGTCTTTAACCAGATTACCTCACCATAATCGGCTGAACATCACTGCAAAGAATTCAGTTTGGTGTCTAGCATTGATAGTTTCACGACATCAACCAATCCTGTGATTCTATATAAATTACAGTGTCTAATCTACAGCATATACGTAGGTCCCAGACATCAGCAAAGCCAGGATCACCTACTGTAATCCTCTGGGTGCAGCACAATAGGGAATCATAATCTCAATTCCTTACAAAGGCATGGAGCTGGTGCTGAGCAGATGACGAGTGTGTGTGTGTGTGTGTGTGTGTGTGTGTAAACGTTCATACATGCATAAATGGTTTTCAGTCTCTTGGGTTTCTCCTGGTCTGTGCCACTCCACTGAACACGTGTGTGAGGGTTCGGGCTGAGGGGTGTTGAGGCCAGACAGCAGTAGGGGGGTTTAGGGATGGGTGTGAGGAATGCAGAGTCCTGAGGTCAATGACTGGGATGGACTGGGGTGAACAGACAGGCAGCGATATGGAAAGACAGGAACCCCCCCCTCCCCTCCCCCCCAGATCTCTCCCCATATGACCCCCTTCATATACCTCACACTTTCCATTTATTTATTCTCCGCTTCTCTTAATGCTTGGTTAATGTCAGCCAAAAGGCAAATGACTATAAATGGTGCATTCCTTTGCCATCTGAACGTGTGTGCCTCAGTGTGTGTACTTGCACGTGTCTGTGTGTGCACATGTAAGGGATCCAAACGGCACGCATGCTAACTGACGCTGGCCAATGCTGAAAGGCTGGAGCGAAATTGGAGGATGGAGGGTAGAGGGTGAGGAGGGCGGGAAAGAGCGTCACACATCAGCGGTTGCGTGAAGGCCTGCCGTCCCTACTTCCTGCCAGAGATCGTCTGAAGGGAGGAACCTCCATAATTCAATAACAATAATCCCCAATGAAGGCCCAATAAAGCAGGCCGCTGTGGGGGCGGAACTAACTGGCCGTGCACCTCCTCCTTCTCCAAACTATCCGTCCATCACTGATTGGAGAGAGAGGCTGGGATGGGGTAGTGGGGTAGTGGGGGTCTGGGGAACAGACCCAGCTGACATGCCGCCTGCAGCCAGAAGCCAGGCAGACAGAGATCCTGTCTATCCCTCCCTCCCTCCTCTCTAATCTACTCACCCTCCCTCCTGTCCATCCCCTTAGCCCACCTCACCCCGGTCCGCCCCCCCACCGAGCACGAGACAGATCTGAGGAGTGCAGCTGCCTCCCATAGTTCCCTGGATGACTGAGCGGCCATGACCGCTAGCTTGGCCTGCAACCCACCACACAGACACACAGACACACAGACACACAAACACACACACACACACAGACAGACAGACAGACAGACAGGCTATGGGTATAGAGAAGTGTATCTCAGCAGGGGTCACCTATCGATCATGTTTTGGTCAATTCAATCACCTGCGCTTTAATGCGGCATGACAGCTGATTGACCTCTGGAATCCATAGCATGATTATTAATGACAGTCATGTTCCACACATCCCCCTTTTAGTCCTAAAACTGAGCTTATTTATAATCAGTATATTATTATACAGCCGTGATGTGTGCATGTTTGTGTGTTTAGTCTCTCTGTCTGTGACTGTCTGCGAGATGGTGACTTCATTAAGAGCTCATCTTGGTTTATACTTGCATTAAGACAATCAGAGTTGCTGCTGCTTGTGTTGCACTGTATTGTTTGGCTATCCATTCGGTTGCTTGGCCAACCAGTGTCACGGCAAGCCCTTTAGAGTTACTCAAATATGATGACACAAACAATACAGTAAGTGGCTTAGACGAGACCAAATTGTCTCTGATGCCGTCATAATGCCTAGATACAGTAGACAGCAAACAGTAACCAAGGTATAAGAATGTAAGTTAATTAAAGCATGGGACTTTCTCTTCCGTCTTTGATCTCTCAGAGGCAGCTCATTTGCTGGTTAATGAACAGTGCGTGTGGAAAGACATACCGTGTAACTGGAAAATGTTTTGTCTGAAAATATACTTCCATTGGTTATTTAAACAAATGAAATCGGCATTTACAGAAAGTCTGATAGCAGACGTTCAGTAGATTTCATGTATACTGATATTCTTTGTAATGAAAAAGCTGTTACTGTAAGTACCACGACAAAAGAGGAACAATGCTTGCCTCTTGGAATTGGTTGTGTTTAGTTTATTGGATGACTTCACAGACATGTGGACAAAGTATACTACAGTAAATGATTTCATTAATGTCACAAGTTTGTTTGCATCATTCTACAACCCAGGACAGCTGTCTTTCATGAATTTAACAATAGTATTTGCCTCTGACAGGCTGTGGTTTACTCTTAGCTGGTAGCCTTAGCTGGTAGCTCTTAGCCAGATATAGTCCCTGAGGCCACATCAACTGGTGTAGTACTTGTGTGACTTTATATGCTTTCTGTGAATTTATGTGTGCATGTACAATATGTTTGCATCTACAACCATACATCTGCATGTATGTGTGTGTGTGTGTGTGTGTGTGTGTGTGTGTGTGTGTTTGTGTGTAGCATGCATGTACATGCTCTTTGGTCCCGTGTGTGTCAGTAGGGTACTGCCTGTTGACAGATGAGAGCTGTGCTGTGAGGGGTCTCCGAGAGGCCTGACAGATCTGTGACACGAGTGTGCCTGAGGAGAGGGCCATTCATGTTAATCCACTCTCATACATGTTAACTACACTTAGATAGTCCCATGCTGAGCTGCCTTAAGACAGCCTGGTACGGTTCGGCACGGCCCCCAAAACCCCCATGAGAGCCCCAAAACAAGCCTGCCAGAGCTAAAGCTGCCTTTTCGTCACATAACGCCACAGACATTTGCAAACACAGGCAGGCATGCACGCTAGCTAGCAAACACACGCACGCACCCCGCAATAGGGTTGGGCATCGAGAACCGATTCCTACTCAGAATCGTTTCAAAAATTACGATTCCAGTAGAATCGTTTCTTTATTGGAATCGTTCAGAGGATTTGGTTTCAAATCCGATCATCGCTTCCCAATTTAATATGCGCACGTTTTGGTTTCCATAGCAGCCAGGCGCTTGTTGCGTTGCAGCCTTGGAGCACAGTAAGCAGCGCTCTAGTGTGGCTTTATTTTACGTTGAAAAAGCCCTGTAAAACTGCAACCCACCATTGAATCAAAACAAAACTTTCCTCTTATTTGTGAAAATAAGCATGTGACCCGTTTCAACTCCACCACCTCAAAGAATCGGAATCGAGAATCGATAAGAACCGGAATCAAAAGGAAGAACTGGAATTGGAATCAGAATCGTTAAAATCCAAACGATGCCCAAGCCTACCCCGCAATCACTTAAACAAGTGAAGTCGAAGCAAGGCTGTCATTAAGTGAGCAGACTGTAGGCTGAAAATACAAGCAGACAGAGAGCTAGCAAAGCAGTTGGGGGAAAAAAAGAAGACAGCTTACTTTAGCTGTCTGAAATGAGCAGTTGATTTAATGATGGGGAGGCCATGAGCTAAGACTGTGTGAAATAAAAGACACAGCGTGCAGTCACTTTGTTTTTGTTTTGACCTGAAAGCTCATCCAGACCAGTTAAAGCAGAATGAAGTGGCTGGGAGTGAAGAGAGGTATGGGGGGGGGGAGCTCTGTGATTGGTCACAGCTGGCATATTTGCTTGGTGAGGACACTTCCTCTCCGATGGGTTTTTGTAGAGAATGAAGTAGAGTGTGAGGTTGCTGGCCAAATGGGCACCGCATTTGGCACCAAAACCAACTCTGTTTCAACATAGTCTTGTGCCAGAGAAGTAAAATGGAAGCTGAAACGTCTTCATTCAACTGGTCCCTGAGCAGGGTTTTAGTGTCGCTTCATTACTTTCTTTAGCGTAAATACTAAAAACAGGAGAGCCAACCATGATTCATTTCTCTTTACCCCACAGCAGGGTGAAAAGAACAGAACAGACTGAAATACTTCTTAAACAAAACTGACAGCACATGAGAGTTTAAGGCACAGCCACCCAGAGTGTTTCATATTCCCAGTGATCCTCAACAAAGTCTGAACCAGAACAAGCTGGCCTGACGTTGACACGGACAGAAGGGAAAGGCGTGTTTGCTTTGAGGAGCTGAGTATGTGCTGTCTAATCCACTTCTTGTGGGAACCTGTAATACTGTCTGATACCTGTAAAGATTGCAGACACGCTGAGGCCTCAGCGCTTTGCCTGCGGTCATGCCTCCGAATGGCTCTTCCAGGAGCGGTACAATAACTCATTATGAGTCACAGACAGTCTACCGTCTAACATTAACATTGTAAACACAGGATATGATGATTGAGGTGAAGTAGCACCCACTCACACACACAAGCACGCACACATACAGTCAATTAGTGAAAGGAAGACAAAGGGGGATCAAACTGTAAGAACAGGCCTTGAGCTGTTTTTAGTCAGACGGGGAATGCTGACCAACACTACAGCCACAAGATAACTGACTGTACAGTACCAAGCTGACTCAAGACCAGGAACCTGAGGGCAGGAAGACAAATGGTATTGTCCACAAATGGCCATGCAATGAAATTTGTATTAAGCTTTTTGTGTAGTTTGGAAATGTACTGTAGTGTGCTGTATTTTGAATCAATCTCCTCTCTCAACACTTTTTTTTAAGTCTCTAAAGGCCTTATCAATAAGAAAACATGGCCAGAACAAAGGCCTTGGGATGTGCCTGGGGCATTCCACTAGCCTGACTGGACAAACTGTGCTCTGCACGTCGCTCATATTTTCGTGTGTATGTTCTCTATGTCAGTGTGTGTGTGTGTGTGTGTGTGTGTGTGTGTGTTTTACTGTACAGCCACTGTGCTCACACGCCAACTGAACAAACACATCTCATCTTGCGGGTGCTCATGTCAGTCAACAGCTGCAACAGAACGCCAAATTGCAGCTACCACAGCGAAGGAGGCCCGGCTTGTGAGTCAGATGTTGATGTTATAATTACGTCTTTGCTATTTGCATTTCATTCCGCTGCCATTACTTGTGCGCCTCTTTCTTTCAATCCCTTCGTCCCTAATGAACAGAGAAATGTCAGGCAGCGAGAGAGGAGAGGAAGGATTGTGTTGTGTCTGTTCCATCTCAACAACACACAGCAACCCTCCAATCAACCCAAGAAGTGGCATAATGAAGATGTGAGTTTGGGTAGTAGTGCGCACAGGTGTATACGCACGCAGGTGTGTGTGTGTGTGTGTGTGTGTGTGTGTGTGTGTATATCTGTGTGTGTGTGGCTGTCAATATGAATGTGCGTTTGTCTATTCAGAAGGAAATAAAAGGCAGATTTGAATAGCCTGTACAATGAACAATAGGGCCAATCAGTCTCCTGGATCAGTCCTGATGAAAAGATGGGCTCACTGTAGGTGAGTTGGGATATCTCACCGAGAGCACAATGGATCGCAGTCATCGAAACATTCGACACTCTCATCAATTGTTTCTTCAAAGACAGACAGCGTGAACATCCGTGCTTTTGCACTGAGAGCAAAAGAACAAGGAGCCATTTCCCCAAAAAAGTGTGAGTGTTCCATCGTGATAGCCTTGATGGGCATGAGCCGAATAACAACTGGGAAAGTAAAACCTATTCTCATTACCCTCTGTGGAGTGAAAAGAGACAAAGACTGTGAAGCAGGCTAATGAGCTAGTTAAGGTGGCAGTAAATGTCAGTCCTCCTCTGGCAAGCCCCGGGCTGCAGCACTGCTACAGGCCATTACCTGGACAGGAACGCGCAAAACGCTTGCGTCAGCACTTCTGCCTGGCTCACACGCACACACACGCACGCACACGCGCACACACACACACACACACACACACACACACACACACACACACACACACATAAAGAGAACTGTATGCATACTGCAACACAACACCACAACCCTTCTATATAACATGCATTACATTAAAAGCCTAAGTGGATCATGTTGAGGAAAAAGTACGTGAGCTGAGGAGACAGTCTTTAGTCGTTTTTAATCTTCTTTCCATTGACAGGAAGTGTAATGAGTAAAGAGCTTTTCTGGCCGCTTTCCACTCAGGTGTTGACCGTGGTCTGCTGGCTTGTTAGCTGCTTGGCCAGTTAGTTCGACCTTTGGAAATGTATTCTCAAGAATCCTTCTCATTCAGAAGGATTGCACTTCCAAATTGGATCACTTTGAGTTTACTGAAGAGTGAACGAGGACAAAATCTGAAGGTGTTCAATGTTTTGTCGCGTGTGGGCAGTGGACGGTGGAGCAAATAATGTTTGTATTTGCTGAGTGAATCAAGACAATTTACTCGCTTAAAAAAGAAAAGAAAGTCAGTGCCCTTTGAAGACACACATACACAAACGGTGCATGTTCAGTCGTTTGAATTTAACCAAGTGAATAATGATTTGCCTGTGGGCAGAGACGACCATGGTTAGATTTCAGGGATAAAAAGAAATAACTGGAGGTGCAAGGACGGTGAAAGTGAGTCAACTCTATCTAGTCCGGAATTTACTTAAAGGCACATTTATCCAAACAGACAGTAGCTCATAAACCTACAACACAGACACTTTCCTTTTTAAGGCAGGCTGAAAAACGCAATATGTAACAGTAAATCCTCATAGGTTTAAACATGCCAACACTGTCAGTGTGTCAAGTGTTTATTTTACTCCGCTGATGCTTGGGTCCAGACCACCGCGTCACATGGAAGAGATATTCTGGCTCGTTGGTGGTCTCTTGAGCATGTTCTAAAATTCTGCCCATGAGCTGCTGCTTGTTTGATGCTCACCTTGGCTTGAGCTCTAAGTCACAGAAAAAGTAGTCTGGGTCAACGACGAGTACATTTAAAGGATAATTGCCTTGTGCCGGGTGTCCCTCACCTTCCGCCCTCTGTGTGTTGCCCATTCTCAAACTCTGTTCGCTTAGGGAAACAACAAGAAACTACTGTAGCTCGCAAGCTACGCGCTGGAAATGGCAAGTTTTAAACATATTTGAATTGGCCTGCTTGGTTCTTTCGGGGAATGATTGTTAAGATTAAGGAAGGAAGATTTGGGAAGTTCCTTCCCGAGACTATTTTGCAGAGCCACCGTCGCTGCGTCCGGTTAGGGCCCAAGACGATTGTGATTGGTTTAAAGAAATGCAAAAGCAACAACCAAGAGCAATTTTTTTCCTCCAATCCCAGAATGCATCTTTGGTGTAACCAGACCTTACTCCACAGCGCTGTTGAGATAGATCTGGCAATGCGAGACTACAGAAGAAGCCATGTCCACGCCCAAATGCACATACAGGCACACACATTTTGCACACGTTCACACCTTGAACCCAAGTGACCATTAAGCCAGCTCTTGTAAAAGAAGGACAGCCCTCCTGCACTCGCTCCCATCTCTGAGGGGCCTCACACAAATAAACTTTCTTTGGTTTTTAAATAAAGCCCTGAGCCCATTTGGATTTAAATACATTCTGGCTCTACTTCCCCACTGGTTTCAATAAACCTCTGAGTCCAGCGTATAGAGTCGGACTGCTACCCATATTGGTCCCCACTGGATTAGCCTAAGAAGCCCGGCCACATAATGGTGAGGCCCGGGGAACCATTAAAAACCCATTAATTGTGAAGTTTGAAGATCCTTACGGCAATGATATGCTAATATGGAGGAGATGGACTGAAGAAAGAGAGAGCAGAGCCCGACGCAATAGAAGAGAAATACACTGAGGGGAGAAGAGGGTGAGAAAGAAATGTGAAAATGGTGAAAAGAGAATGTGCAGACTGTTCCAGGTCGCTGTAACTCCCTGACATCCACTTGTCTGCCACACACACACACACACACACACACACACACACACACGCACACATACGCACGCACGCACACGCACGCACGCATGCACACACACGCACACATCACTGGGTGAGCACTGGAGAATAAAGAAAAGGGGAGAGCAGAGGATAGAGAAACTACAGGCAGCAGAAAACAAAGAGGTCAGTGTTGTGGAAAACATGGAGTGTGACATTAAAGTGATGCAGTTCAGCTTACTCGCTTTAGCGCCAGAAATGCATGGATGAGAGATCTACACGCACAGGGAGACAAATGAAAAAACTGAGAGTGGGAAGGACAGACGGGGGAGAGAGGAAAAAAAGTGTGGAAAAGAGGAACAGGAAGTCACTGAAAATGAAACAAAGCCATCTTCCATCTGCATATCTTTTCATCTCCAAATTAAATAAAAGCAGTTGATAGCATTTATTTGTTCTGTGGCCAGGTGGCACGGCGCAGGGCGATTCTGCTTATCTCTGCATGCCTCGGTATTGCAGAGTGGACGGCAGGAACATTAGAAAGGCTAAGTCCTGAGCAAGCAGATTAACCAGAGCCAGCCAGGGGACCAGGACACAGATTTGGGATGCATCGCCCATACAAGATTTAGGCTTTTCACTGGCAATTACTCTCAGTGTACATTTCAATGCGTAACCCCGCATGCAGCTGATGCTGCCCTGGCTCTGAAGAGGACTTTGGCTAATATGAGACTTGCCACTGTACCAGGAGCTCATAGTCCACTTCCAGCTGATCAGAGCTGCTGTGTGTAGCCAATGCTTTCTGTTGATTACATCCAATACAGTGCTCCTCTGAGTTCCTTTTAAGCGAGAAGCAGTGCTAGTTGTTATTCAGCCACTTGCACATAATGTGGATGCCGTTATTTCAATGTGTAGTATACATGTCACATTACGGCACAGCTGACATGACAGAGAAATCAACACATCCGTAACAATAACCGCCGTAGCCACAATAAAAGGACGTACCACAAGAGTAGCTACAAAGGCTAGTGTAATGAGTCCTTTTCCCCTATCTGCGTCTAGGATGCTGATGAAGGGAAAGGAAAGGAGACTGGACTTGTCATTTCCCTGTCGGGCCCTCGGGAGCCAGGTGTCTCTCTTTAATGGAGGCATGTGGAGACTAACGTAGGTTAATGAGCTATGCAGGTCCCAAAGGAGATAAGCATTATAGGGCTATATGAGATCCCCTCTCATCCCTTCATCCCTCCATTTGTATCAGACCCTGGGAGAGAAAGGAGGAACAAAGGAGAACGTGGTGGAGAGGAAGTCGAGGTGGCCGAGAGACTGGGAGAGAACAGAGAGAGAGTGAAGCGATAGAAAAGAGACACAAAGAGAGACAGAAAGAAAGGCAGCCCTTTAAAACAATTAAGGGTTTGGATGAGATTCACTCTAAAAAGGTTCCTCTGCCAAGCAAGGCCCAAATGTGGCAGTAAAGGAAAAGCTTAGCGAGAGCGGGCCTAATGAGAAACAGATTCTCTACGACAACAAACCAAACCACACACACACACACACACACACACACACACACACACACACACACACACACACACACACACACACACACACACAGGGAAGTCTTTTCATATTAAAGCTCGGCAGGGAGTGAAAAAAAGCCTGTGGAAACATCAAATTGTAATGAGTAACAGGCTCAGTGAGTGCATACGGGATAGTGAGGAAGAGACAGAAAGACAGAGAGCTGTAATGATGACGGAGGGAAGAGAGCTTTTACATATAATGTAAGCCCGAACCGCAGATGTCCTTTCAGCCTGTGTTAAGAGTGTTTGTTGTGGAGTTGTACTGTATGGCTTTACTGCGTTCCTCTTTTTGTCTCGGTCTCAGATGTGGCTTAGTCTATTGTTTGGCTGTCTGTGGCTGCATCGCTGTATAAGCTATGAACTTAGAGCAAGCAACCATCTGAGCATGCTGCGTCTTTGTCCCCAAGCGTAAATGTGTGCTCTGCTAAGACGCTGCCAAAAAGACGAGAGAAGCGCGAGCATGTTTGTGTGCTTGGTGTTGAGGTGGTTAGAAATAGATGATACAGACAGATGAGAGAGGTGCGGCAGAGAACAGGAGGACGGAGGAAAGAAATACAAGGAAAAGAGGAAGGATAAAGGGGAGGGAGATGAGAAGATGTGTTGGGGAGATATGCGAGGAAATGGAGGGGCGAGGAGATACAGTAAAGCTGCAAGAAGAGCAGAAGGAGAGAGAGAAGAGAGGAGGTGTGACAAGGTTTGTGCCCAGGAGCAGAGAGCATAATAAGGTTTGTGGCACAGCCGATGGAGAGGCAACCTCACATTCCAGGCTTGAGCCTGTGTAAATCCTGTCTGTTACTGCAGATCTGATATGGAAATAAGAGTCCAGATGGGGGCTTCCACTGGCCTTATAAGGGATTGTGGCTTGGCCTGGATGGATCAAGGGTGAGAAGCCATGGAGAATGAAAGAGAGAGAGAGAGAGAGAGAGAGAGAGAGAGAGAGAGAAGGGCAGAGGCAGGAGCAGAGAACAAGCATTTGAGAAAAATAACATAAGACGTCCAGAGACAAAGATGCCGAAAAGTGTATAAGGAGGGAAGAGAGAGAAGAAGAGATATAGAGGATAGATGTAGACAGCAGCCGAGAATGAGAGGAAGAAAGAGAAAAGAAACAGACAATCAAACCAAGACGCTGCCTTTCTGATAATATTCTTGTTTTTCTCCTCCTCTAATGCTCTTTCAATGATCTCTGGTTTTTGAAGGGTGGATTCATCAGGGCCCCGAGAACAGAAACAATTTCCTCCTCGTCACACAATAGCAAACTTAACAATAAAACCCAGCTCAACTGGATTGGTACAATTCATCCTGCTAGCATTGTTTCAGTCTGAGTCCCATAGGTCCACTTTATTGCAGGATTTTTTTTCTCTACTGCCAGAAATAATAACGTTGCCCTTGAGAAAGACTGCAGATGCAGAAAAGCAAAACTCAATGAACAAAAGCAAGGATGTTAAAAGCCAAGGCTGTACTGATCACAGATGAATTTGGTAAAATCCATGTTCCGTCATCATCTATTTTATAATACTAAAGCTCAACAACAACAACAACAACCGTGTTGGTACAGTATATCCCTTCACTGTATTTCCTTTGTTCTGCAGTGTGCTTAGTACTAACAGCGTTTCCTAGTCAAGATGTTCAGACAGTGGGAGCCAACAACCTGCTGAGAAACCTGATCAGCCACACTAATCTGATCAGCTGCACTTTGTTCAAGTGTGTCTTATTTAAAGAGGACAGCACTCCCAGCATGGCGTAACCCAAACACCGTCCTATCCCCTTTCAGCAGAGGATCCTGGGGAGCCGACACAGTCATCTGATCCTCCACACCTTCCCATCCAACCGCCCCCACCTCCAATCCAGCTCGCAGCCTAAACCTTACCTACCTGCACCCAAATTTTCACCCAACCGCAACAATCTGGGCTTATTAGGGTGAAAACGCATGACACAAGTGTTTTTCTCATTTCCTAATCAGTTGGAAGGCAAAAGCCCCCTTTCTACCCAGTATGTGTATGTGTATATGTGTGTGTGTGTGTGTGTGTGTGTGTGTGTGTGTGTGTGTGTGATGAAAGAATCTTGAAATAGAGTGAAACACGTAGTGTCTTTTGAATGTATGATCAAGGGAGTTTCGCACACCTCCCTCATTCAAATAAGTGAGTAAAATGTGTATGTGCAACACACCAAAGTAATACTAAGCCCATGTGTGCATGTAATAAAACACACGGTACACAAACCTTCGGCTGCATAAATTGTGTGCACGCTTTCAAAAAGTTAAAGAGATTCATTACACACTAAAGGCACAATACCTTTGGGGAAGAAACATGCAAATGATACAAGATCTTCGCCTTCTAAACTCCAAATTTAACCGACCCAGGACTAACCTAAAAGTGGTTTGTCTGTTTTTCTGCTAACTCATTACCACAGTCAGCTAATATAGGCCAAACCTGCACGCACTCAAACACCAGACACACCTCCTCTATAATGCATACCCCCCACTGAGCCAACAGCTGCTTCCAGCGGCACCAAACTGTGGCTGTGGCATACACCAAAACACTTAACTATGACTGACGGTAACACGTTATTCCCCACAGAAACGTTTAACTGCCCTTTTAAAACCGGAGTAAAAAAAGGAGGAATGTTGATGGTTTGCCGCTGTGTTGTGATTCCATCAAATCATCACCTCTCCGCCTCGACTGCTAATCCAATCCGACACAGCGCGCCCATGTCACCAAGCGTGGGGATGGCTCGGCCCTGCCTTCGGCCCTGACCTTTACCTTTAGTCAAGTTACCAGAGGCCCAGATAATGTTTTCCCAACCGCTAACCATTAGGGTTTAATGAGTAACAGCGGTGGCTGAGCTGACCTGTGGCTGAAAGAGGCCTCCAGCTCCGGCTCTGTTCGCTGATATCGTGACCTCGTTGATGCCCTCTCGGTGGCCTGGCATTGGCTTTCTTCTGCTGCACTGTTCACAAACGCACACATGCCCATGCTATTTTCCTCCTCTCCCTCAGTTATTCACTCGCAACCAGTGTTGGGGAGTAACTAGTTACATGTAACGGCGTTACACAATTTTATTACAAAATAAAGGTAACTGTAACTCGTTACAGTTACTGGGGGAAACTTTTTTTATTTTTTTATTAAATTACAGTTACCTATGAAAATGTTCATGATTACACTGGGGGTTACATGTGAATATTTTCTGCGAAAAGCTAGGCTATATGCTGAATGATATTCATTTTGTTGTTTTTGCATGTTTTTTATGTGCACAGTGTCTTCTTCAGGAGTTTGACAGTAGCCGGTGTTGAGTACTGCTGTAAGGTTAAAACTGCCAGGTTTAAATATATGAAAACAGTTGAGGACATTCATTAGAAATTTAGAAAAGTAATCACAATGTAATTAAATGTAACAAGTAACGTTACTTTGATAAAGTAATTGAAATAGTTACACTACCATTACACTTTAAATGGGGTAACTTGTAATCACATTTCCAAAGTAACCGTCCCAACACTGCTTGCAACTCGGCACTTCTGCTCTTTTTCTGTGATACAGAATCTGTCAAGTTGTCCACCCACACATTCTGACATATCACATTTACATGGACTCTATTTTTTTCCCTGTTCTGTATCTCCATTCAAACAATATCTGGTGTCTGTGGCCTCTAACACACTGTCCTCCTCTATCTGTCAAAGTTTCAATCTCACCAGTCAGTGTGTGGTGTGTAATGGCATTATATGGCCGTGACATTGTGCTTTATAGCACTGCTAGGGGCAGCAGTGGCTCAGTCTGTAGAGGCTTGGCTCTGGAACCGGAGGGTAGCCGGTTCAAGTCCCCATACGGAGCGTGGACTGGTAGATGGAGAGGTGCCAGTTCACCTCCTTGGCACTGCTGAGGTGCCTTTGAGCAAGGATGCTCAGCACACCTTTATTGGTAGCCCCCTCACTCTCTGCCATATCTCCATCAATGCATTTATAGGGCACATGTGTGTATTTCAGGCCTGTGTGTAATGTGTAACTCCAACAGTGTGTGAAAACATGTAATTTCCCCCCTTGGGATCAATAAAGAAGCATGTCTTCTTCTGTTCTCTGGAAGGAACATGCTGAAAGTGAGCTACAACCTTCCTCATTGATATTCAGGGGGTAGAACGTGAATGGTAAATGAGTATTTACTGTATGTTCTACATGGATAGAGATATATGTATAGAAAAATCATTGAACACAACACACCGTACACTGTATTACAAGCTATGCAGAAGGAACTGTCCAATCCCATTATTACTCTAGCCATCCTTGCTGGCCGGCTGTGCTATTAAGAGGGAGACTAGGCTGACAGCTCTGTTTCATGACAGCATGAGGCCAAGACCTGACACGCAGCTGTCAAGAGAATGAGATGCCCCATGTGTGTGTATGTGCGTATTAAAGGCGCAGAAGTGAAGTGCAGGTAAAGGCTGAGTGAGCCGAGATTACCAGTGGCTTGAAATATTATCACATGCTATTAGCACTGTATCACTGTTCATTAGGCTGATGGCTAGCCGGAGTTACTTGACAGCCCTGCGGTAATAGCGCGAGAGATGGAGACAGTGAGAAAGACATAAGTAGATAAAGTATTGCACTGAAGAAATGTAGAAGGAAAATTGGAGCAAGAGGAAAATCGGGGGAAATGATGAAGGCCTGCTTGCCTCATGCTTCACTGTCAGAGATTCAACATCCAGGGTTTCAGAGGTAAACAAGAGTATCTCTAGTATCAGGACAGATGTGGTATTTAATGCCCCACCATGAAAGGAACATGGCCTATTACTACAATTCCTAATTCTAATTGCCATAACATCCATAATACATGATGAACCAGATGACTGCACAGTGTCAAAAAGCATGTATCAAAGAAATGATTTGTGTAGAGCCTGTAAAAGCTTCCTGTAAACATTGTATGATCACAGAAATGCATTAAACAAGGTTGTCACCCAGACAAGCTTAACTCTAAGGGCCCTGATAACTGCTGCTGTCTCGTATGAAGTAGGAGACAGAGGAGCAGTAAAGCTGTCTCACTATCAGACAGAAACATTAGTCGCTGTCACACTCAGTTTGCCTTCGCACAGACAACAGTTTAGTATATCATCAAAGCCAAAAAAAAATGTTTTTTCAGAGATCTATGGCGCTGTTCAACTTGAGAGACACTTGAAATGGAGGCACACATTTGCAAAGTAGATGAGAGGAATGCTGTTTTGGTTGCTTGAGTAATCTAGAATCATTATGCACGCTATCAAGCACTATAAACAATGCTTGCTTTTTCTTTTTTTTCTTTTCGTAACTGCCTCTAATGAGGATGATTGTTACGATGCATTTAAAGCAGGGACAATTCAGCAAGAACTTCAAAAAAGATTACCCTCTGATTCCCTCTGCTGTGAGCCACTGTTCAAGTTTCCGTGCGAGTTTACAAAGTAATAGTTTGCTCTCGCTCCCCTTCTGTCCTTCCTATTCCCCTTTTATCTAATTTTGGACCACTCTTAGAGCCAGCAGTAATGAATTGGCTAATCACAGTTATCTGGTCTGTTCAAGTGCTTTGTAAAGCAAATCAATAAAGCTTGGAACTGAGCCAGCCATCCACTTTGACAGACGTTACTCGCTAATCTATTTCTGTTGTCTTTTTTCTGTCCTAGCAATGTTTACGCTGTCTCTGTCTGTCACGTTTCTCTCTCTGTGTACTTTTAGCAAGGTCAGCGGGGAAATTGAAGAAGAAAAAAACTAATATTCCATGCCAGCTGGCAACTCAGAGGACAAAAGTCAAGCACTGAGTACTTAAAGTTCATTTGACAGAGAGAGACATTTTCTCTTTGATTGCTAGAACCGTTGGAAGTCATTGGAGCTCTGAGACTTATACCTTGGGCAAGAAAAAATAACAAGGTCTACACTCGCACGATTCTGTTTCCACAGTAACAGATCAATAACAGCGACGCAACAACTGATAAGAATTTCTATGAATTTCAAATGTTCTCCCTGTGGTGCCTACATTGGCTGCAGACTAAACAGGAATATTGATAGGCTTCGAGGCCCTGCCTCCCAACACAGATCCCTTGCATAATGTCTTGGACATATCTATTGCACATAAAGCATTTGATTGCCAGGATGTGTGGGCTAGAAATATCATATTCATAAGAATATGAATAAGAAACATTTAGGAATATTCAGCCTTATTTGCCCTTGTTTAATCTTTCTGCCCAACCAGGAAGACATGGATCTGGGTAAGTCGGCCGCGTTTGATGTGGCTTCCCAATCCTAATGACGCTACTGCTCCCAACATTGGTAAAAACCACACAATCCACAGCCATAGTATGACTCCCAGGCTCTGTATGCGAGCAACAGTGTAAAAGCAGAGCCGAGATCTACATCTTCTTTCCCCTTCAAGGCCCCAAGTACTTCCAAACATGAGAAAATGTTCACAGCCAAGGTAAATAATGCTGCCATTAATCTAATTTGTAGCCCAATCAACAAGAGAATATGTTGGGGAAAAAAAAAACTGGATTACAGCAATGCTCTTTCTATACACGGTCTCTGGTGAAAAGTGGCGCCAACAACAATGGGTTAATTAATCTCGCTCATGAAGTCCAATTATGGGAATCACTCCACAGGGTAATTTGTTTCCTTTATAAAAAAAGAGATGCTAATGCCAATAACAAATCTAATAAATAAGCTAAGAACAAAAACTGTGATCGTGGCAATACCTTAATAAATAACTAGTGCACAACATATTTATGCACATATGGGATTCTGTCTTTGCGTCTTTTGGGATTCGGCTACGCTGGCATGGATGCATACTGCTGCATATCGGCTGAATTAAAGTGGCTAAATAAAGCCTACATGCATAAAATCCGTCTGAAGTCAAAATGAATGCACTGTATGAGTATTTGTCTGTTGTTGATGTTGTTGAGACAATGAAAACACCTTCGGCAGAGAAAAGAGCAAACAATTAGAGGAAGAGAATGGAGAGGCGGACAGATTAATGAGATCACTGCAGGTTAGGTTGTGTCATTGGAACAGTCTGAGCAGGGGAAGAGAAGGAGAAAAAGACAGAGAGAAAGAGTGGGGGACTGAGACAGAGAAAGGGAGAGGAAGAAAGAGAGGAATGCGAAGGGCATAAGAAAAGAGAAAGAAAATGAGAGGGGGCAGCCGGTTGTCTGACTAAGCTACGTTTAACTCACTGCTATGGAAAGACAGAGAGAATGAGAGAGAGAGAGAGAGAGAGAGAGAGAGAGACTGTATATCAGAGAGACGAAGAAGGAAAAGCAGATATAAGGCTTGGATGAATGGAACGGCAGGGGCTCTCAGCTTTCGCTTTAGCCTTTTAACAGTGAAGTGTTTAGAGAAGCCTGGACCAGGTCTGGCAGAGAGAAAGGCTTGTACTCTAAAAGACAGCCATGAAAGACACAGCCTGCTGCTGCAGCTTGGGACTGCCGCCGGCCGTCTCTTTCTCTGGCACCGGGTTCAGAACTGAGCAGGAGGGAGTCAAGTGGAGGCCAGGTTCCCAAAAGGTCAAACAGACATCCTACCAACTCAACGAACAAGCTAGTCATTAGCAAGACTATAGACCTCCACACACAAGCACACACAGCCCACACCCATACATACATTTATACCAGGGCTGCACAATAAATCCTTTTTTTTTTTTTTTTAAATCGTCATCGCGATATCAAACTGCGCAGTAAACATATGGCGAAAGGCTGTGACATATCGCGAAAGACACTCCGAGATTTTTAGTTAGTTAGTTGAAAGTAGAGTATCAGTAGAAATCTACACTTTAACATGTAACTATCATTCTTCATTTATAATGGTGGCTTTTTGTGTTCAGTTTAATGTTCAATTTGTACAATAAAAGAATGCTGGAAATAATTTCCTTTCAGGTTTTTTTTTTATTCAACAAGCTGTTTGTCACATTTTAGCAGAATACTGAAAGCAGCCGATCTGAGTACACTTCAATATCTTTTTTGGGCATTTTTAGGCCTTTATTGACAGGACAGCTGAAGAAATGAAAGGGGGGGGGGAGAGAGAGAGAGAGAGGGGGAATGACATGCAGTAAAGGGCTGCAGGTTGGAGTTGAACCCAGGTCCCCTGCCTCTAGGAGAAAACCTCTATATGTGGGCGCCTGCTCTACCAACTGAGCTATCCGGGAACCCTCAATAGCTGATTATTAATCACAAGGACTAACGTTATCGGGGTACTCAACAACGTTATCGCATATTTTCCTCATATCATGCAGCCCTAATTTATACACATTGAAATAAACTCAAAGCCCCAAACAGTCATTCTGCCAGACGAAGAAGGCCAAAGTAATGTGCATTGCCTCAATGAATCATAATGTATACTATGAAAATTTGTTTTTCACAGATAAGACGGAGGACTGAAAGCCTCATGCTCTACTGAAGTTCCTCATTGATGTTCAGTAGAGTTCAGACCGCCAGCTGACTATGCAGCACTATGGTCATCCTGTCTTTCAGAATCAGAATCAGAATCCCAAAGGGTTTCATTGCCAAGTACGTTTTTTAACACATGTTGTTGGTGCACGTCACACATTCTCTAAATGGAATATTAAACAATATAAGTATAGGTATAAACAATATAAGTATAAGTATATGTACACAGTATGTATTAAATTAAAAATAAAGATAGAAATAAAAAGAGCATTACAGCAGAGAGAGTATAGTGGCATGAAGAGCCAGGGGTGGAGAGTCAGGGTGGTTTCCGGGCCTTGTTAATAAGGCTAGTGGCGGATGGGGAAAAAAAACTGTTCATGTGGCGTGAGGTTTTGGTCCTAATGGACCTCAGCCTCCTGCCAGAGGGGAGTGTCTCAAAGAGTTTGTGTCCGGGGTGGGAGGGATTGTAATGGCAAAAATTACACTTGAGCACTGTTCCTTTTATTTCTTATGTTTTTCTCTCACATAGCCTTCTCTCAGCACTATTGAAAGAACAGTTTGTCTCCCCTTATCATGTTGATTCGATCCTGCTTTAACTGCTGAGACTGAAAAGTCTGGGAGACGAAGCATAGGCCCTTTGTTTAAACTGATAAACTACAAGGACACTATAAACCATCTTCCTTCCCAGATCCGTTCCTCCCTAGTCAGTTACGATGTCCGGGGAATGTGACCCCAGATGTGAAAGTGGGGGACAGGGGATAAGGTGAAGTGGGTTTATGACACCTTGGGAGATTTAGAAAGGTATCTGACAAGATCTTTATCTTCATGTGCATGTTAACCTATAACCTGTTAACATTATCTGGACACTGTCTGTATGAAAATGTAAACCATTGTTGTAGGTAGATCATGTTTGAATTGTCACTCCCCTTTTCCCAATGTGCATTTAAGCTCAGTGTTTCCTTGACTCATTTGAAGAATCGGTACTCACTGAGCTGCTTGTGACTTTTGTGTGTTATTCTTCCTATATTTGCAAATATATTCTAATAAATACGAAAACCTTAACTTGGTTCAGTTCTCCGACTGTCTTATTTATTACATTCAATAAACTTTGAAACCTCTACCCCTGCTGGACCAGAAACTTCCATTACAGGATCCACCACAATTTTTCCAGCACGCTTCAGAATCCTGGTGGTGTAATGGTCCTGGAGCGGCGGCAGATTGCAGCCAATCACTGCTCTGCTTTTACACTGTTGCTCGCATACAGAGCCTGGGAGTCATACTATGGCTGTGGATTGTGTGGTTCGGTCACCTTCTCTGCTGACCGAATGACACGCTGCAGTCTGCCCTTGTCCTTGGCTGTGCTAGCAGCGTACCAGATGGTGACGGAGGATGTGAGGATGGACTCAATGATGGCTGTGTAGAAGTGCACCATCATTGTCTTTGGCAGGGTGAATTTCTTCAGCTGCCGCAGGAAGTACATCCTTTTCTGTAGAGGTTAGGAGATACGGTTGACAGTCTCTCTGCGAGCCGGCACCCAAAAGACACCTTGAGGCCCTGAGGTAATACCAAGTGTATCTCTATTTTGCATTTCACCAAATAGTGCTGATTTTACTGTAGGACATTTGATTCAGCCATTATGAGAAAGTGCTCCAAGTTGTGTTGGAAGAGAAAAATGTTGTTTAACTAGCAAAAGTACTTTCTGCAGGCTATGCTTGGCTGCTGCCGGTGGGCAAACTGAGTTTGTATAGTTCAGCTCAATAGTATATATAGTTCAGTTCAACGTGATTAAAAAAGTTGCAGGCAATCTAGCAGGGAGAGTCCTGAACATGGCTGTAACAGATACATATTGGCAGTGCTCATTCCAGCTAAAATGCTCCTTATGTCTCTGTGCTACTTGTCAATGTGCTAAGTTCGAAATGTTAGTCACCTGCTTCGTGAACAGGTGTATAGAGTAAGATGATTTTCATTGAATTTTAAACAAGGCGGGCAAAACAAAGGTTTAACAAAGGGATGCAATTATTTGTTCTGTGTGGGGTTAATTGGACCTCACCATTCAATCTGAAACAAAGTGATGCTATGACTATTACACTAGGCATTCAGTGAGAAATAACTATTTATGAGTACGATGATTGGAAACAAATTCTACCTGGTGGCAATTGTGACAACGCTTTTTACTTGTAATTGTATTTCTTTTCATGTCGGCTCAAGGTTAATGCAAGTCACGCAGTGACAATGGAGATGTTTAATAAAGCTATTAAAATGCTTAATTATTTATGCCTTGTGTTTATTTGCGATCTCACATGTAAGAACCAATGAGCAACTGGAAACAAACACTGAAAGCTGTTAATAAAGTGAAATAAACGGGATTCATGTTCATATCATACTTCATTTATCATAGTAGTGAATATGTGTGCGTGTCTGTGTGGATGGTGTTGAGGATGCAGATGACAGGACACAGGATGGGCTTCTGTTCAGTTGTTGCTATAGAGACATCATCTTCAACGCTAGTTGGAGCCTCCCTCTCTCTCTCTCTCTCTCTCTCTCTGTCTCTCTCTTTCCCCACCTGTCCACCTGTCCACCTCTCTCTTCCTCTCTATCCCAATTTCTTCCTCCATTACCAGGTTGATAGTCTGGATCAACAGAAGTACATTTCCAGGATAACTGCCTGACAGCGCTTAGGGAAACAACAACAAACTTCGAGCTAGCAGGCTACACGCTGAAATGGGCAAGTTTTGAAGACCACTTGGATCGTGCAACAAGGCAGGCCTGCTTGGTTCTTTCGTGGGAATGATTGTAAAGATTTACGAAGAATATGTTTACGGCATTTACTCTCTAACTGGGACGATATACTGGAAAGAGCAAATGATGGTACTTCATTTAATAGTGTATGTGGCGTTTTCTTTAGCTGGGTGTAAACGTTCCACCAAAACAAGTTCCTTCCTGAGACTATATTGCAGAACCACCGTCGCTGCGTCCGGAGCTTAGCGTCACCTAAAACGATTGTGATTGTTTTAAAGAAATGCAAACAACCCAGAGTGTGTTTTTCTCTTATTCCAGATTGCATCTGTGGTGTAGCCAGACCTTACTCTTCAGTGCATGTGGAGATAGCTCTGGCAATGCGAGACTACCAAGTTGGCAATCCAGGTGGGCTCCAGCAAATACGGAGCCCAAGGGTTAGCGAACAGAGTGACAACAACTCTGCTTAGATCCCTCGCTTCCACATCAAAATCTAGGCCAGGCTACGCCAAAGCAGGACCCGGACAAGGGTAGCAGGTGAGCAGCCTCCAGGTTGACAGGCAACAGGCTGGCAAGGTTCTCAGATCAAATTCCCTGTGAAGGCGACGGATCCAAGTACTAACTCTCTGAGGCTCATTGGGGCTGAACACAGCATTGAGGGGTGAGGGATGAAGGAGGGGTTTACCACTTGTCCACCAGGGCCCTGTAGCAACAGCTGCCTGCATTTACAAGCCTTTTTAAGTTCCTGACACTTTATGCCCTGTGATCAGCTGCTACCCTCAGCAGCACACAATGTCTGCACATCACACACATCCTGCTATTTGCGCCAGTGCAGTCAGACATGCACCCTCTGCCACGTTAACCAGTTCAACAGCACTTGTCCAATTAAACACCTGAACCACCCTTCCAAGTTGACCCCTTCAGCTGCCAGGGGCATCATCCAAACCAATTCCTGATTACTCATCAGTGCATGATGAGAAGAATTAATTAGGCCAAAAGCAGCACATCATGGTTGAAGGCTAGAGGGATAAAGAGCCTGAAGACATTTTTTCCATCCGTGGTTTACTGCTGACACAACCCAGCACTAATCAACCGCTGACTTACATTCAACGCTCACATCCACCGCTGTGATTTATGGTTGAATAAAGAAAACTAAGCACGCAGCGCAGGTCAAAATACTGAGGAAAAACTAGCCTGAAACTGCTGAAAGAATGGCTATTTTTTCTAAATAGATATATTTTCATGTCAAGGCTTCATGGCTCAAATATATTTATATAATTTAATAAATAAGCCTATATAGACATGAGTAACTCTGCTGCATGTAGAACACAGGAGAGGATGCCTTCTGGGAATGTATCCCTGTGGTCTCAGGTTGAGCAGCACTTAACCCCTGCTGCTCTGTATGAGAGAACTGGGATGGAGGCTGTTTATTCTCTGTCTGCAAATTGCGTCTGATTAACAGGGGAATCCTGAATGTGCCTCTACTGAGCTTGCTTTAACCTCCCCAATCATCTATTGCTGGGATATCTTTTAACATCCAATTTAACATGTGCAGCCGTGCCCTCCATCTCCATCTATATCAAAGGCAGTGCTCCCTGCAGCTCCTCTCCGCCTTAATGCCGTCATTGCTTCCCACCAATCCCAGTCCTCATGTGGGATATGTCTGCTTAAACACAAAATGAACCACACACAGCCAATTCCAATTTAGATGATGCAATTCTTGGGTAATGTGTATCCAGAAGAAACTGCATAGCAGATCGCCTATCTCTACAGTCTGACTCGCCGAGCCCTGTAGCAGTCTTTTGGTCTCCGGGTACATACGAGCGATAATGTAGATGATGGAGCCTGGTGAGCGTCAATGTAAATCCAGATCTAGAATGTAAATAGGAAATTAACTCATGGGCAGGACTACGAGCTCACTGGACTATCTTCTGGTGTTAGCTTCGGGAATGATTGGGAACTGGTTTCACTGTTGCTAGAAAAAGCGCACAAAGCAATATTGATTGCCCCCTAGCAGATTTCTGCTGAGGTGAACATCTACTGCCCTCCACAATCAATCATCGCCTCCAGCGGTGCCACCCAGAAGTCCACAACCAGTTTCTGAAAGCCTCATGACACTCAGACTACACATTTAACACATTGCTATTGTATGACAGTACTAGGGTTCACTCTTGGTTGGGAATGAGAAACCTCCACTTTCAGGAAATATAGATTTGTTTGTTTGATCCTATATGACACAGTTAAATGTAAGCACTTCCCGCGGTGAGTGCTAATATACCCTTTGAGGCTCACATCTGTAGTGTTATTGTTTTCTACGATATATGCATTCTCCTCATCTTAGTGTTTGCTCACTCCCCCACCCTCTTAACCCCTCTTCCTCAATCAATCCCCTTGAAAAAGCCAGTCAGAGGCAGTGGCATCCGCCAACACTATCCCTCCTGCTTTGCCATGCTCCAGCAAAGCCCAGGAAACAGCAGCATATACAGACGCCGGTCTGAGGGGAGAACGAGAGGCTGGTGGTGTTGGGGGGGGGGATTAGGAGCAGCATTGAATGGGGAAGCGAGAGATGGAGGACAGGGGAGGGGGGATTCTTTGGGAAGGGAGCCAATCCAATTACAGGCAGCGGTGCAGCCCTGGTTTCTTTGGCGGCACTAAATTCACATTTCAACGGTCTCTTCTTCCCTCCCCCAGTACCTTCTCCTTCTATCTCGGCGTCTTCCTGCTGCTTTTTTTCTTATTTTTTCTCATCATGGCTCACACTCACACCCTCGAACCGTGCATCGCCACACACTCTCCCTCCCCTTCAGCATCCCAACCCAGTCTACACGTAACTCTTATCAGACTTGTGCAGAGCAGCTGCAGCCAAGGCTCATCAGGTCACCCTGTCCCTCTGCCCTCCCTGCAACACCTGGGGGAGTGAATGGATAACACTCTCAATGTAAACACATGCATATTTCAGGGAGACCGAAACACACGCACACACCAATTGACAGTGGGCAAAGCAGTCCTCTTCCTACCACCACTACCATGCAGCGTTATTGATTATTCATTATCTTTCGCCACGCTGCTGAACACCGCTACAGTGGGTAGGCTAATTGTGGCCCTTCTCTCTTTCATGCCCATTAGGTGGACAGTCAGTGCTCATTGAAACATGTGCTTGCTAATCAAGACTGGTTCTTGTCCAATAACGTACCTGCATGCAAATCTTTGCTCATCTAATTGTGTGATTTCAAACAAATTGGGTTGAGATAAAGTCCACTCAGCAGCACTGTTCCACTAAAATACACACTTACCAAAAACAGAGGTTAAAAACCTAGAATCCAAATGGTCTCGCTGAGAGAAATAATCAATGTTTCATTACTCTTAACATTAATGATTGCTTTCTTTCATACCTTTCAATATACAACATGTTGAGAGATAATGTCCATGGCACCTTTTGCTGGTGTATAATCAAGGTATTCAGAATACTTCTATTTGAAGTAAAAGTCCTGCATTTTCATATCTAAGCTACCCCATAGTGATCCAAGTGCTCTTTTGTGGTCTTTTTCGGTTTTTCCTGCCGGTGTATAAGTGCCTTGGTACATGTTATGTGT
Source organism: Sander vitreus (assembly GCF_031162955.1). Lineage (NCBI taxonomy): Eukaryota > Metazoa > Chordata > Actinopteri > Perciformes > Percidae > Sander > Sander vitreus. The sequence continues at coordinate 26,770,746 of NC_135861.1, read as the reverse complement.
AGTGATGTCTGTGTATATACTGTATGTCTGAAATTGTGTTCATTGCTGCTCTGTTTCTTGTTATACGTTGCCAAAAATGCCATGTGATTTCTGCTGCAACCTAATTTCTCAATTGACAATACATTTTTATTACTGGGAAGTTACTGCTAATGTGTTTTGCTAGTACAAGTTGTATTACAACCTTAACTTAAGGTTTTTCTACTCTGTCCACAGACCCTGGTACCCATTCTCTAGGTGCCCTTCTCATACCCTGGTCAATTCCTCTCCCATGTTAGCGTTACTGTGGTTACAGTCATGTCCCTCTGAGGAGTACACAGCAGCATGCAAGGCTACTTTGCATGGATTTTCATACAGGGAGCAGGAGACAGAGACAGAGGACTGGGGGAAGGCAAGCGGCAGTGTGGCAGGAAGCGAGGAGATAAAAACAATATGCAAGCAACTGCAACACAGTGGGGAAAACACTCTTTTCTGTCTCATCTAATTTAACCAAGAAGAAAAATGTGCTAAATTATTTAACCGCTCAAACAGGGGATTACATCCAATGAATATTCTCTCCACCACAGCCTGATTGGTATATTGATTTAATTATGAATAGATGGAGACCAAAATAACTCAAACCAGTCCAGTTTGTTTTGCGTTGCCATGCTTGAAATAAGAAAGAACTTGACAAAAAAGGGGGTTTCTGAATGGTTTTAAAAAAACCTTTTTTCATTTTCTTCCTCTGAGGTGCACGCAGCTGTTGTGAGTAGGGGGGAGGGACGGCTGTATAAGCCAGTTATAGCCATGCGGCACACTCCTGCTGTCATTCAAACAGGCAGCCCCATGGACGGAGGAGCCAAGGGGAACACTGACAAGTCCTTCAAAACCGCTGGCTAAATGTAATCTAGAAAGCACCATCAGTATGCACGAACAAACTATGGTGACACAATGCAGCTGCACAAAAACACATTATGTACATTAAAACGGGGCATTAATGTTTTAACATTTGACAAATAGTCTCAGCATCGGTGCCAAAACAGTGCAACAGCTGTGCTAAATTAATCAGCAAAACGTAGACATTTCGGATTTACAATCTCGCTCCTCATATTACCCTGAATCCAGAGCATAGCGCTCACTTTCCTCACCATTCAATCCTGTCAGTGAGCAACCTCATCTAAAACTTTTTTTGCTGTGTCCGGGGTGCAAAATCTATCATTATTAACTGGACAGCAGCCCTTAACCCTCTGTGGCATCTGTATTCTCTAACCAAGACTAGGAGGTTTAGTGCATGGGCCTGCTCTCTCTTTTGCCTCTCAGTGAGCCACAGGCAGAAAGGTGCCTATCAAAATTAATGGGCCAGTGCAGGTTATTCAACACTGCGACACTGGAGCTCACTTAACAAGGAACTGGTAATGACCACTAGAGCTAGCCATCGCCATTATGCCTCTCTGACGCTTTGACAGCAGGCATTAAATATTAAGGCGATATGTTTCCCTGTGACCATGATCCATCTGTACGGAAATAGGACCACTTCACAGTGTCTGTACCCCATGGACCACCAGACAGTGTCTTTATGTATCACAGTGATGAGCATGGAGCAGAAGTGCCCTACAACAGGCCTTTAACTGCTGGGTGGGAAGAGGTAAAAGAAGCTGGTACTCACCTTCTTCAGGCGTCCACTCTTGGTGCCCACAAAGGCTACACAGTAGCCATTGTAGACATAGGAGGTGACAGAAGTCATGCGGTCGCGTGTCTCGGTGTACAGAGTGTGACCGCTCACCAGCTGAGAACCACCGAGTGGCTGGTTGATGTCCAGACCACAGAAAGAGTCGTCAATGGGCACCGGCTGCAGACAGAGAGGAGAACAGGGGCCAGCAACCTTTAATATCAAAAGAGCCATTTTCGGCAAAAACTTCTTCTTTTTTTAAATCTGTCTGGAGCCACAAAAAATATTTGAGCCTTATAACGAAGATAACACAGTGTGTTAAGTCTAAATTAGCAATTCAACGTTACTCATATTTCTTAATGAGCATTCATTAATATAGTGATGTTTGTTCCCATTTTTATGGCACTGTCTTTGAGGATAGGAGCTGGGCCGTAGTGGTATGCACGATTTAGTTGAATGAAATGTTATGAAAATGTATTATGTAAGAATCACTTTAGGACTTCAACAATGTTGTTGAAAATGTTAAAAAATAATCGTTACTCATTTCCATATACATTTTTTTTGTTGAAGCTATAGGGAGCCACTGGAGAGGGGCAAAGGAGCCACAGGATGCAGACCCCTGTTATAGAAGCATGAATGAAGGACAAGAGATAAACTGGAATGCAGAAAAGCATTGTAAGAAAAGAAAAAAAGGTGATCATGACTGTGAGACAAATGTGTCACATTAAAGATAGAAACCCTCGACATTAAATGAACTGTATGAGGGGGAGCGACAAAAATACCTCAGTGGAGACAGAGAATAAGAGAATAAGACATTAGGAGAGTGGCGAGGCTGAGGCGCAGAACATTATGAAAGAAGACAGCTCGGTAAGGAGGGAAGATGAAGGTGACAGAGTGGGCCAGAAGGAGAGAGCGATGGTCAAAGTTCTTGGAAACAGTGGCAGTGTCAGAGAGTGTCTGAGACGGACGAGGGGTTGAGAGAGGTGAGCCTGAGAGAGAGAGAGAGAGAGAGAGAGAGAGAGAGAGGGAGGGAGGGAGATCAGAGCAAGGTGGAGGTGTGCAGGGAAGTATCCCAGCCAGACAAGCGCTTGCCTTTCTGTTTCCACTTGGCAGACATGTTTCAGTTCCGCCTGACTGAGCTCCACCTTGCTCTCACTGTGGCTCATTACCCTGGCCTATCATCACACCTCTGCAGGAAGACACATGCTGCATGATAACTATGTGCTCCGGCAAACACACTGCGTAATAACCATGCAACTCTGAGATATGCATCTAAGCCAAGAGGCTGCAATGAACAGTATTTACCCATTCATTAGAAAATAATCACTATCATAGAGTCTCATTAAGTTTGACTTCAGTTGGAAAATTTGGGTGTGATTACATTGTATATTGTACAAGAATTGCTCAGTGTGAAGACTTAACTCTGTAGTCCTGTAGGCCAGTGGTTCCCAACCTTTTTTGGTCTGATATACCCCCACAGCCCAGTCAGATGAACTCACCTACTGTACCCCTTTATCAAATCCCAATGTGTTCCAAATGTATAACACTATTTATTATATAAAAGTGGATATTGTTTTGGATAGGGATATCATTTTTCATACTATTTTCATACAAAGGTCAATATTTAGATTGGTTTAGTCAGCAAGCATACTACTACTACTACTACTACTTGGAGTGAAGCTGAATATTTCAACTATTAATCCATCACTTTTAGCCTACCATTTTAGCTGCTTTAAGCTAACTATTTAAACTGTTTATCCATTACTTTTAGCTATTTATTTCCACCATTAATCCACTACTTTTAGCAACTTCAACCATTCATTCATTGCTTTTAGTTACCTGTTTAAACTTCTGTGCTCGCTTGCTAACCCGTTTTCACGCACTCTTACGTAACTGCAACAGCAGAAGTACCCCCTATCTCAGATAAGATAGGAGGAGGTGGGTGAATGAGGAGCAAGACAGTGGTCTTTCTGGTGTTGAATCAGGTCAGCTGACACAGTCTGAGTGCCAGTGGCCTCAAAGTGCCACGTGGAGTAAAGTCAGATGTCCAGACAGGCTAAGGCCAAGCACTCCTCCAATGTATACATCCTGTAGTCACTTGCTCACAAACTCTATCTTATTCTCCCTCTGAATGTATATCCCCCTCTATCCAACCCCAACTCATTATTTCTCTATCTGCCACCTATATCTATCTATCTCTCTCTATCTGTCTCCGTCTCCGTCCATGTCAGAGTGGTACAGGCAGGCTATGTTGAGTGACATTTCCAACTCTGGGAGGCAGCTCCTAGCCTCTCACTACACACACCATGGCTGTAAAACCTCTCAGTACTACGCAGACTTTTATGAGCGGCGCAAAGGCAATAATGCTGACAAGGAGCAATCGCCTCCACTCTCATAGTCACGCCCGCCACATTATGGCATTTCCTTGTATTTCCTTTGCCCACAATAGCACAGAGTGCTATGGGGCACTCCACTGCAGTATTCAAATTGGGAGGAATCATGTAAGCTTACTTCATTCTTTTCTCTCATGGTTCTAAAATCAAATGTACTGCATATAATTTAAACATATGCTGATTAGACATGGACACAAAGAATGAATCAGATGGGAAAGCTAGCAGATATGTTGAGAAACAGCCGTGAGTTCCAGACGTTGGCTTATCAATAGCTGCTGCCTCGAATGCATGCAGCTATTCCACATTATGGTCTTTTGGGATCCAGACCATTTGGTTCTGATTACATCTAGATTGTTTAGATGATGTACGCTTAGCAGACTTGGCTGCCAAGCCCGATCCCCCTGGATTTCATGTGGTTGAGTTTTCTTGTACACCTTCTTGCAGATTTTGTTTTTTTTCCTCCTGGCTTTCCTCTGCCTTATCACAAATCTCACCAGCAGTGAATAAATGTAAATTTGCCGCGCCTCAAACAGTTTCATACAGATTATGTTGGTTATCTTTAGCAGAGCCGTGGTGAGACAGAAATAGACTGTAACCCTGTGTGATTAATACTTATCGAATAACTCGCAATACGGTAAAATACAATGCTGAGAAAACACTTTGGTCTGCTGTTGACTACAGTTGACTACATAATCATGTGAAACTATGTCACAGAGTGGCGGAATTTGAATGGATGAATTACAAGTGACATGATATCTGCTCTCAGAGTTTCCCTCGCAAGGTATATCGGTGATATCAAAACTAGCTCCCCTTTGCTCTCATGAGTGGTTAATTGTGGTTGGTGGAGCGTGAGCAAAAAGCAGGACAGGATGATAGTGTTAGTCAGAGAGCGACATACACACAGACACACACAGACAGCCTGATACAGAAATAATTCCATCATGGCTTCCCTTCCTTGGGAGTGACTACAAAGATGGTGTGAATCTCCAGATGGCAGAAGGGTGGACGGCTGGGTGATAAATCTTTGATTGGCTGCTGTGTCTGAATCCCCTGGCTCAGCCTCAGTTCCATTCCCAGCCTCAGCCTTGGCCTGCACACACAGTGAAAGAGCTGGGGGTGTAAGCTTTGAGCGCACTGGCTACCTGCTGTTAGCAATGGACCAGAGGAAAGGCACCGGGACGGTAAGTGAAATTTTCTCAGAAACCAAGCAAGGAAATGTTAACAAAAAATACAGTCTCTCGGGATGTTCTAACCTTGATTCACATCATATTTTAAAGGATCGGAGACACGGGCACCCTAAAAATACCGCACCGCGGGGAATCTGGAACATATTTATTTAAGAAACACAAGATGTGAAACATATGTGCACTTTAAAGCAGCCACACTGCGTGAGTTGGGGGCGATTTAACAGCAAGCAGACAATGTTAGCATGCTTGACATATCCGGTTGTTAAATGTAATTTGTGTAGGCTTTAAGAGTTCCTCATCCACTGACATCTATCTGCATAATCCATATGGATTTCTTAGGAGCTCATTGAGGATGAGGACGTGGTCTTAAGGACTGTATTTTGCATCGTCTTATCTCTGTGTAGCTTGTGTGTCCTTAGTGTACAATGTGAAAGGAGAGCAGAACGTTATCGGCAGTGCATGCCTATAGAATGGAGTGGGAGGTGCAACTTTGCAGGTAACAGCTGGCACCCATCAGAGCACACTGAGATGATCTGGGATTTTTCTAGGAAACTGGAAAAAAGGTTCTAATTTAAGCTCCCAAAGATAGAAAGCCTCCCAACCTGAGCATTGCCATCGGTACATACCAGTGTTGTAGTCAAGACCACATAAACCAATGTGTGAGACCAAGTCATCATCAGGAGTGTATCGAGACCGAAACAAGACCAAGACTTTGAGGGGTTGAGACCAAGTCAGGACCAGACCAGTGCAAGTCCCACACTGCATGTCACAATAGAATGTGGAAAATGCTAACCACAGGCACTCCTCAAACTGATCTGAAAGATCCACATTCCCATAAAAAAGACCCACAGAAAACAAATTAAAGGGGGAACTATGCAGTTTTTTTTTAGCTTAATTTACCTTAACTGAACAGCTTCGGAGTTATTGGAATGGTTATATGAGTTTTTTTGGGTTGACTGGTGGTCATCTCGCTTCCCCCTAGCGCCTGTGAGTGGAAAAAACCACCCTTGCAACTTATGGCCTCAGCGTCAGGAAGTGTGTATCGCGTGATATCAGGTCTGACAATGTAACAAATTGCTTCACGGCACTGCACACATACAGGAACCGGCTAGCTATAAGAACAAGGTAGCGATTGAGTTTTTCACACTTAACTAAACTAAAATAACATCGTTATGGCTGAGCTGGCAAAAAAGAAGCAGAAAGCTAGGAAAGCATTGTCGGAGGAACAGAGAAAGAGGAAACGGCAGACTGACCAAGCGAGGAGTCAGACACGGAGCATAGGAGCTGCGTTTTCAGAATGGTGAGAACTGAGACAAACGGAAGCCTGCAAATCCGACGCTGACCTGGCGTTCTTGCTGTTGCACTTGTAAGTATCTTTGGGATAAACTCAGTTTAATCTTTGTATTTCTTGTTATTGTGACCTCAGGATGTTTGCTACTGTCTGTAAAGGTTTTTATTAGGGCTGTCAAAATAACGCGTTAATTTCGATTAATTAATCTGAGAAAAAATAACGCGTTAAAAAAATTAACGCAGATTAATCTATTCCATATTGACGTTTGCATACAGACGAAAATCTGGTGCCACTGATATGTCTGCGCTTCTCTCTTCTGCTCTGAAACAGACGTTACAGGAAACACAAACACTGCTGCATGTGACGCTAGTTAACACTACACTCAATAGCAGCTAACGTTAGCCTACCGCTAGCTAGTTAACACTATACTCAACAGCAGCTAATGTTAGCCTACCGCTAGCTAGTTAACACTATACTCAACAGCAGCTAATGTTAGCCTACCGCTAGCTAGTAGCTGGATTAAACACGGTTAAAATGCTGACAGCTAACGCTAAACGGTGTAAAGTGTGACTGTGTTTTACTGGAGAGGATTCAACACCGGGATGTAACAATCTGCAGCTGCCGTCGGAGAAACAACACAGACGGTGCGTTCAATGAAACTGGTAAACTACAGCCTCGTGGTGCATTTGAAGTTATTGTAAATGTACTTTTCCTATGTGGTTGTTGTTTATGTCATTCAACGGCAATTTACTAGTGAAATAAGTTATTGTTATTGTTATACATTATTATTAAATCATTTAATTTTGACCATATGGCCTTAGCAATAAACAAGCCGTTCTTTAATGTCACCAACTGTTGTTTAGTACCCTTTTTTTTTCTTTTCTTTTTTTACTTTCTTAAAAAGTATCGGTTCAGGCACCGTTAATTATGTATGCGATTAATTTCGATTAATTAATCACAGAGTATGTAATTAATTAGATTGCATTTATGATCGCTGTCTGTTACGGGTTTACTAGCTAGCTTACTAGCTGTCTACCTCAGTGGACATGGCTCCGCGCGATCACCGGCTTCTATGCAAACAAATGCACATGACCAGAGGGAGAACATGGGAGGGGGGAAAGTCGCCAACGAGTTTTTACAACAGTGTTGCCAAATATCTATTCCGAAGCTACAAGGGGAGCTCTGTAGAGAATCCTGCGAGCAAAAAGCGAGAAAACAGCGTAGCGCCCCATTAAGATCCTTCTTCATTCACCTCTTCTATTGCCATAAGTGTATCATGAGAAATGCCTTGATAAAATAATCAAAAGGCAGTTGTGGTCTTGACCGGTATTGAAATAAATCTTTATCTGAGAGACAGAGCAAAAAAGACAGAGATCTTCAAAAAGTCCTCTTGAGACCAAGACCAATCTTGAGTACTACACCACTGCTACAGTACATACAACCATCTCTCCTTCTTCCGCCTACTCTCCTTCTTCCAACCTCTTCTCCCGCCTTCTCAGCAGAGCTAATAAAACAGCGGCCGTTCCAGATAATGTCTCCCTCCTCCTGACAATCACCTCTGACATTGTGCTAATGGAGAATGTACTGATTTTAATAAGAGTGGTCAATTGTGTGACCTGGGGGGGATTAGCAACAAAGGAAGCTGATCAGTGGCTCCCATCATAGCGAGGGTAGCGATATCATTAAACCGTCAAAATACATTAAGACCTACCCTTTTATGTTTTCATATCACACACACACACACACACACACACACACACACACACACACACACACACACAGTAACGGACTAGTTACACTTACTTACACTTAACTAGTCATTAAGTCTAAAAAAATCTTAAATTCCTATTAGCAATTACAGAATGAAAGCACAGAGGACTGTAGCCTCCTGGGAATGAGTGGAAATCAAGAAGTTAATTCTACTTAACAACATGCAGCAGAGACATGGCTTTGTATTACTCGCTGTGAAAAGGGGGGAGAGTGTGTTTATTTGTATTGTGCTCGAGGAGAATATTATCACTTTGATGCTCCTCGGGAAAAATTTGTTATATCTCACATTGAAAAATACTTGAAAGTGGTTGTTCTGTGATAACGGAGCCGCAAAACAATTTGACATAATTACATGTAGTGTGCGAATCATTTGATAACAGAGAGTGTGCTACGCAAGGCAGTCATGAGAATTGCTGTGTTTGTTTTCATTACAGCATACGCCCTCCAAACTTTGAACGCTGTGGTTTCTGGGCTCATTGAGAAGTTTTGGTCATTGGCCCTACTGTTTAAGATCTTATTCTAGGTGGAGGAAATAAGATGTAGCCTAGATGTTGTTGGACCACTGTGGACTTCTCACCATTAAAAAGTACGGTACATTAATGATTCTTTCATCTCATCATTGGTCGAGGGCTGATTACAAACAACAACAAAGACAACAAATCCTCTACTGCAGGGGTCTTTTTTAAGCCAAGGACCCCTTAACTGAAAGAGAGATGGAGCAGGGACCCCCTACTACATACATTGTATAAAATGAAGTTGCATATTAAACTGGGCCTTTATACATCCCCTTTTTGCGTAGAATACTAAGCTATTCAAATAGCCTAATAGTCGTTGCCATGCTTTTATAAATGATTGTTTTAATGTTAAACATACATGTGACACAGTGAATCCTTAGTATTACCTGTATCTGTGGATGGCCTTAGAGACTACCTTACATATAGGCCAGTAAGCAGTGGGGATTTAAAATAATAATTGGAAGGCCCCCCTGCATTGACTTCAGGACCCCCTGTTGAAGATCCCTGCGCTACTGCATTTTCAATGAGATCCTTGTTCACTCTGAATTACAGATGTGCAAGAACGAACTGTGTAAATAATAACATACGTTTCTCAATAGGGCTGGGTATCGTCAAAGATTCCTGAATCAATTTGATTTTCGATTCACAAGGTACAGATCCCAACCCTCAACAATGTTTTATAATGCACCAGGTTAATGTTTATATTAACTTGAAAAACTTTGTTTTTAAGTACTTTTGACTTATACATCCATGGTGAAAAGGCATATATTTAAAGATTGATTTTGGGATTTTATTAACCGATGTCAGATCGCTCAAACAAAAATTTTAATTGGAGAATCGCTTATTTTAACCCAGTCCTTTTTCTCAATAAGAGCAGCTTTGGGCTGTTTATCGTTGTGTACTATAACGGAAGTGTCTCCACATGCAAAAGGCATAGTTCAGTCACAATCGTAAAAACTGCATGCAGTGTGAATAGTGCATCTGTGTATGTGTACATGTAAAAACATCAGCATCTAACTCACCGCTTTGGTGCACTGCACATCTTTCCCCAGCAGCCAGTTGAGCTCAAGGTTTCCTTCTCCCTGGTAGCAGGACTGCAGGCGCGCCTTGATTCGTGCATTGATGTCTCGGATGGTGAAGACGCAGAGCGCCGAGTCATCCGGCGGGCGATGGAACTGCTTCTGGCCCTTGGAGAAGATGGTGAAGAGCACGTCATCTTGGGCGCTGATGTTGAGCGAGGCAGCGAGAAAGCGGCCCGGCTTGCCGAGGTAGGCGGCCTGCAGCAGCCGGTACTCGACGCCATTCTTCACACAGCCGACGGGCAGCGAGACATAGGAGTGAAACTTGCGATCATCTTTGCAGAGGCGGACGATGCGAGAGGTGTAGAACAGGTCACTGGTGGATCCGCTCGACGACATGCTGTTCTCCGGCGTCTCGGGCTGCACAGTCAGGAAGTAAACAAAGCTGCCGCTGGCGAAACCGTAAACATAGTAGATGTCAAAGTGGGAGACCAGTGCCAGTGTGTCTGATGGGATCTTGATGAGAGAGGACACAAAGTCAGTGTGCAATTCGTAGTCAAGCATGGCAGAAGATTCTGGGTCACGGGGCAGCTTTCGACTGGAGATGGTGGGAAAGTAGTCCTGTTTTCCATCCACTGCTGTGCCGATAAACAGGGTGCCATCCTGGCCCTGTGAAGGCACAATGACCCCATACATGGTCCCAGTCTGGTTGACACTGGAGAGGTAGTGCTCCTTCTTGTGGGAGGGTTCCACTAAGATAAAAAGGTCATCCAATCTGAGGAGTTTGCAGACACCCTGGTAGAGGCTGCCACAGGCCAGCAACCGATTTTGAGAATAATCAATGAGGAGAAGCTTGTTGACATTGTTGGTAGAGACAAGGGGCTCAGTACAGGGTTGGACAATCAGAGGGGGGTAGCAGGCCTTGTTGTCATCTTCTGGGCCGGTATCATGGGAAACGAGGAGGGTCAGGTTGCCGGAGAGCTTGTACACACGGTTGACTGCGCCAATATATAAAGCCCCTGTGGTTTGGTGAACCGTCAGGTGGTTGAAGACCCAGTCCCGACGTTCAGGGTGGAAACTAGTGAATGTCTGCCCACTGCACAAGGCAGGGATTACTAAGAGCAAAAAGCCTAGCAGAGTAGATATAGCTCCTACTTTAGGGTCAGGTGATGAAGTCCTGCGCATAGCCCGCCGGCCCTCCATGTTTGACGGGCCTGCAAGGAAAATGCAGAGGAATCAGAGAGAATGAATGAGGGGAAGACGGGAGGAGACCTTGGCCTTTTTGTTGTCGAAGGCTAACTTGCAGGTCAAATCTTCACAAGGGTCTTCACATGTTTCTGGAAAAGAAAACAAGAAAGAAAGAGAAACAATGTTAGATATCACAGTATGACTAACACATCCTACAAAGGAAACACGTCTGACCAAATGGAAAACGCTCATCATTAGAAGAGCTTTCACTGTTTCAAAAAGGTCAAAGTTCATCCTCAGCAAGGCGATGAGCTGTGGAGGAGAGGAGTGGAGCTTTAAAGAAACAATGAGCGGAAACCATCATGGTGCACATTCCAAAGGAGTTGCTGGAAGGGGTACAATGCAGGAAAGAGAGGCAGGTTACAGCAAGGGAAATTACCCTGACCTGACTCATTGTACCGCTGCTGCTGTCACACAGTGAGCAAGCGGTTTCTAAGAACAGAACAGCATCGCAACGTAGACTCACAATTCACATAAAGCCATGGACACTTGACGATGACTCAGCAGAATTACAGTCGATTCACAATGTATTTAAATGTATTCAAGCCCAGGTCTTGCAACTTGAAACATTATTTTCTTAAGAACATCTTACTAACATTAGTATATTATTATGATATAAAATAGGAATGTTGCATGTTCACCTATAAAACAAAGCTATAATGAATTCAAGGCCCATAAACATTATAATGGCAATAATATTTGTGACCACACCATAAACAGGAATGGAAATTTGATGAAAACCACACAATAGAGGTTTCATGCCAGATACATAAGCCCACAGCTGAAACCCCTGTGCTCTTTTCAGCCTCCTCATTTCATTTCTACATTCACCCCCTCACTCACATTTTTTAATCTGACTACAACCCATCAACTAACACCCCTATCATTTGTCCCCTTTCCATATCTATCAGTAAAAACATACATCAAGCAAAGTCTGCAATTTATGCAACCATGCTCACCCTGGGCTGCAGAGATCTCTCTCCATGTGTTATAAACCAAGCTATGGTGCTCTGTGCTGTCTGTCCCCAGGAGTTAATTATCTTGTCCATTGGAAAAGCAAGGCCTGGATCTTATTACTGGAACAAAGTGAGAACAAATTGGAATCCACTTCCACACAGCCCTCCCCTTGCTCTCTGCTCTTAAAGTGGGTTTACAGAATCTGAACCTATTAATTATTGTTCCAAACACTACTGTTAAGTTTCTTATCCTTTTTCATTCTATTCATCTCCTGCTGATATGATCAGATCGTAGAGGGATTAATCACTGGTGGCACAACAATCATCTTTAAATGAATCAGCTACCGTATTAGTTCTGTACACCATCCAACAGTATACACACACATACGTGTGTGTGTGTGTGTGTGTGTGTGTGTGTGTGTGTGTGTGTGTGTATGTGTATGTGTGTGTGTGTGTGCGCCTCATTCCCCCAGTATTATCAGTGTACTCTATCAGAACCAAGCAGTGTGCGGGGCTAACAAGTGGAGACAATGGCAGTGCATCCCAAAATCAAGTATGATTAGGCGTAGCGATCCAACAAGGGTAATTACTGCGGAGCTGGAGGAGGTAAGCTGGGGAGCGACATGCGCACGCCAGGGGCTCCAACGTGTCAGAGATGGCCCTACATCGTTTGTCACGCTCCAGATTTGCATTTCCAGCAGAGAGGGGCGCAGAGAATCAAGGGTGAAAGATGTGGCTGGAATAATCAGCGACTACGCCTTGAATTAACTAGCACTTGCAACTGAAGATAGGAAAAGAAAGAGAGGCGTGTTGTATGGAGAGATCCTGCACACCCAGGCTACCACAGCAACTGTGTTCGAGGCAGGTTTGATTTGCAGAGCAGATTTGGGATTCCCATTGACCCGTGTCTGCCCTTTCATAGACCTTGTTCCAGATTTGGTAATGGCCATCTTGGGGTCCCTCCCTTCCCCCTGTGATCAACGGGTATGCTACTCAGCTCAGACTTAAATATAGACCCTTAGGGAGTGTATTGATCCATGTGTTCATAAACACAGGTCCTAAGGCCCAGTCAAGCTGTTCTTGGCGTGTGCGCAGGCGGAGGTGTGGGAGGTGCTCTGTCCCAGAAGCACTTTATTAGCATGGTCATAAAAGTGCCATTGCTATTAAAAAAAGCAGCGAGGGCCAGACCCCCACCCCTCACTTTCAGCTGCCTGCACGCTGCCATGCTCCTTTGTTTGAGTTTGTACATGCTAGATGTGCAAAGTGGATCCCTTTGGTGGTATAATCAGCCTCCTGCTGAGCCAGCTTTTTGCTCAAGCCCCGCAGCCTTTTGCCCTTTAGAGCGCTTGCTACAACCCCGCCCCTTAATCGTATACCGTGTGTGTATACAACATTTACTCTCATCCATCTTTTCTTCCTTGCCTTTTTTATTTCCCTACTTCTCCACAGACAGGAGGGATATATGCATCACTCCCTCATGTTGTGGCAACAGCTGCAGATGCAGAGAAAGAGAGTGACTGAATGAATGGTATAAATAACAGGCTCCACAAAGGTTAGCCATTCATATTGCTTAGGGTAACAGAGGTAATGAAATCTTTGTTTAAATTGATTGCATGACCATGTCTTTGTTGCACTTCACACAGACTTCTCTGTACTATGCAGCTGAGGAGTAGACTTTAAAAGAATAAGAACAACACCGGATCACCCCATGCTCTGTAGTTGAAAGCCATGTCTTTCTGTTGTTTATGAGGAGTCAGAATTACCGAGAAGGGAATTAACATATAAATGCAACCAAGAATGAATTATGCTTAAACGCAGTTACCTATTGACCTAGAAAACAAAGAGGGCATGACTGTGTTGGCAGTGTATAGAATTACATGTATGGAAGAACGAAAGCAGCATTTAAGGCTTTTAATTGCAAATATACGTAAGTCAGCTAGTGTTGTAGTCGAGTCACCAACTGTCGGTCAAGTCTCGAGTCCCCAGTGTTCACGTCCGAGTCCGAGTCACCGAAGAAGAGTTAGAGTTGAGTCCAAGTCGAGTCACTATTACCTAAGTTAGAGTCCCCAGTGTTTGAGTCCGAGTCCAAGTCACCAAAGAAGTGTCCGAGTTGAGTCACCATTACCTGAGTTTGAGTCCGAGAGTAGTGACTCAAGTCGGATTCGAGTACTCCGTCACTGCATATTACACATAAAAGTAGTCAGAAACTTCATCCAACTTCCGAGTCCTATTTCATGAATGCTCCGATTTCATAAATCCTCGAGTCTAAGTCCAATTCATCAGTGCGCGAGCCCAAGTCGAGTCACAATTCCAGAAAATAGCGACTTGAGTCAGACTCAAGTCACTATTTTTGGACTAACAACTGACTATTTGCAATATCAGCAACGTTGTAACACACAATGAACAGTTGTCTGTCTCTGACAAGTCCTGGTTCTGAAAAAAACATCAGTGTGTTGTCGCAGGAAGAAAGACGGTCTGACATGATGACAAACTGTCAACCGCTTCAGTGTGTTACATCACATAAGAATATAAAGCCAAAAAAATCAAAATCAAAATATCATAGTCATTGTCAGTAGATTCCCATTCTTACAGTCATCTGACAATCTCTTTGGCAGACATACAAGGCAAAAAAAAAGAAGAGCCTCAAGTCAAGAGAGACAGAAAAGCACTCGCATTCCAGCACACACGCAAGCTGTGATCATGGCTCGGACAAAAGCCAGTTTTTCGCAAAACTTTCCATTCATAATGCATAGAGAGGCACACAAAAACACTGCCTTGGCACAGTCGGCCAGGCTGCTTCTGAGCGCTTGTTGAACAAACTGGTCCCACTGGCTGTCACTGTGTCTGGTTGTGGGTCCCTGTGATGAAATGCTGCTAATTTCCCCTGCCACTGGGCAATACGCAGTGGCCGCAGCAACCGTGGTCAAAGGGAGCTGCATTGTGTCTGATTATCTCATGAAAAGATGCTCAGAGGCAGCAGGAAGGAAAAGGCAAAGCCAGAAATGAGGAATGTGAAATTATAAGCTATGCAAACCAACAACTGAAGTTTGTGGACACGACAACCTGAGGGCAGTGCTGCAGCCAGCAAAATGAATCACGACAGAACAGGCTTCAGGGAAGCTGGCCTCTGGAGCGGGAGCAGCTCTAAACCTCTGTCACCCTGGAATAGGCAGCAGGTCTTTCTGCGTTTGTGCTTTTTGATTTTTTTTTTTTCCCTTTTTGTCCCTGTATCCTAAGCTTCTTAACAATGCAGCCAAATTTGCTTGATCTGCTAAATTCATATTTACAGCAATTGTATTGCAAGAGATAAAGAACATAAACCAAAATCCGTTTACGGTGCTAAATCCATTGTTGTCGGATAGGAAAACTGAAATGGGAGATTGTAATTTCATGCCGCGGATTAATGTGTTATTCCCTGAATCATTAATGTAAAGCGTGAAATCCTAATGCTTAAGTAAAAGTGATACACCACAAATTAAAGAGACAGCTTGGAACAAAAATCAACAAACCAGCTGGTCAGGAAAAGTAAAAGGTTTAGAATATTTTGCTCATTGTTTGGTACGCTTTTCAGTTGATGTGGCCAACAGTAAAAACAGAGTTTAATCTTCCCTAAAGGGAGATCTTCTTCTATACGAGCCTATAAAAAAGCGATTAGAAGCAGAGGTTAGTCCATTAGTCTTCTCTCTTTGCAGCTATCAAGAGCAGGGATAATGAGGACTTGCTGGCATCTTGAGTTGTTGAGCTGGAGTTATATTTATACGTTCTTTTGTCTCAATAGGAAATGGATTTCTCTGCTCCAGTGCCAGCTCCATCTGTCAGCTTCCAAGAAAACTCAACACATCTACTCTGCATCCATCCATCCATCCATCCATCCATTCATCATTCCAGCCACCACAAGGAAAAGCAACAGTAGCAAAGTATGGGGATAACACCCCCCAAAAACCACAAGCCCTCCAGTAAGTGCTATCATTTCACCCCGTCTGGTTTCCTGTGCTATGGTGTTGGAGACAGTTGATAACGCCAAATATTTCCTTTTAGTGACAGAATTCCATCACATTAATGGAGGAAATACTCACAGAGGCTTGCTCATAAAATCAGAGCAGCGCAATCACTACTGTTGCATTAAAGCCATCGTTGCAATTTTTCTTTCTCTTTTTTAAAGTGGCCTTTTTATGAACTGTTTTGTTTATCTTTGGACATGATGCGCGCTAAGCTCTGAGCTATTGCTAAAAGAGCTGTAATTCAGTGGTGCGTAGTAAATGAATGCGCACTTGTCCACAATTAAGCATGTGCTCTAAAGGCACTCTAACAGAACACTTTGCGTCCAGTGTTTAATAGCGCTATCTCTGTTAGTGACCCATATCAGTTCACTTGCTTATGAGTTTAAAGGCCAGCAGCGAGGCCTTTAGATGTCTTTCACTGAATTGCGCCCACTGAAAGCAGTCACAGTACTTCATTCCAGCCTCTCAGAGTTATTACTCCAATGAATGCATTTAAATGATTATTTAAACACACCCCCCACACACATTTTGAAATGTTTCACAATAAAAAAAATGTAAAAGCCTGTCACATTTTTTTAGGCATGGGCCGGTTACTGTTTTCAAGGTATACCGTGGTTTGAAAAAGTCAAGGTTTCAAAACCACTAACATTTTCTGTCATACCGTTCCTAAGGTATGAGCTGTTTTATATGAGTGGACATAAGGACAGAACGTGCAGTTTAGAAAACCCTCTCCCTGTCAGTGTGCAGTGTGTTTCAAAATAAAATACATTGTGTTCAGTGGAAAAAAAATAGTTTTTTACCCAGACATTTCAAAAATAATACATTCATAGCTGTAACTGCAATACCGTAATACCGTTATATTTTTGCTGAAGGTTATCGTACCATCAGAACCTCATACCGGCCCATGCCTAGTCATCATGTTCACAAGAATAATTGAGTCTCATAGCTGCATATCCCTGAATGCAAACACTGGCACGTGTATCTAATCTTTCCCTTTAACCCCATCTCTGCTGAGCCCCCCGCTTCACACACTTCAAACCTAGGACATCCACTGAGAGAGATTACAAAGTCATTGTCATTCTAATGATTTTTGTTTCCCCTCCCACAGTCGCCGCCTCCCCCGTAACACGCGCACACGTTCACGTGTTCTCCTGCTCTTGTACAAGCTCAGACATGCACACAAAAAACACACCCACAAGACAGGGACAGGGGCCACACAGACACACATCCACCAGACGTACATAAATCATCCCACTTCTCAATCCCTGTTTCCGTTGACACAACTAACAGCCTGCATGAACTTCGCTTAATAAATTGGAGGTTGAATCCTGCGGCGTGCTTTCTCTGGGAGTCCCACTACCAGTAGCTACGTGGTGCACGCCTCCTCATCGCTGTCTGTCATCCTGGAAAAGCAGCTTTCTATTAGGAGGTATTTCCATAAATCTAAATTGTAAAAGGGCCTCAGCAAGAAGAGAGTGAATCCTCGGCGGGCGAAGAAAACAAACAGAGCGGGAAGTCAGTGGAGGCCACGGGATTAAATAGCTCACCTCAACTCACTTACAGATTGGAACTGAATCCGGCCCTTTGATTGACACCATACACATTTTATTAAATCGGCTGAGCCGTAACTATCCCTGAAGCATGTTGCCGGTGCTGTCACTTTGAGAGTCAATATAGTGCTTATATCGAAAGCTGGATGTGGAAGGATACAATCGTACAACATGAAAGGTATAGCAGCATGGTGTTTTACAGTGGTTGGTGAATTTGATAATGAATCATGTCTATATGAATTATTAAACACAGGAGATATACAGACACACAGCACTCAAGATCATCTGAATCTCCTGCAATCCAAAAGGAATTTTAAATTTGACATCTTTGTTGAAATGTATCAGTTTGCACTACACTGTAAGATACATAATATTGTGTCCCCTCATATGGGACAAGGACCCAGTCAAGGAGAGCGGTGAGGTCGAAGGAATTAAATGCGAGAAGAGAATGAATTCACCTGATGATCTCTTGAATTAAATGAAAAATTCCAGGCAGTTTAGTAAAGCCACTCATTCTAATAGTGAACTTAGCTTCAAATTTGCACTTGCACGATACATTACATTTCTCATATCTTAGACCGCTTTTCTCTGGCCAAGTCTTATGGCACATTTAAGAGTTGTTGAAGCAGACAAATGGACTTGGCAAACTAAAGAACTTGGCTGGTGAACCAGGTAGCAGGTGCAAAGGACAGCCAGAGGGGCATCGGTCTGTATGAGAAGGCAATTGTGCAGTCTTGTGTGGAGTAGACTGGAATGAAATGAATGTGTCCCTCAGTTCGTCTGGCCTTGCTGCAATCGGATTACATAAACTCAGTCATTAATGTGCGACAGAGTTGAACATAAAAAAGGAGGAACAGCTATGGTGAGGGCAGCCAAGCCAAAACCCATATCATCCTCATTTTCAGGTTCATACTGGTATTTTGCGTTCCTACCAGAACATGTTTACATGCTCTAATGTTAAAAAAAAAAAAACATTATTTTTCTCATACTCTCTGTCTAAATATACTACTGAAACGCTCCGTTTTAGCACTTGTCTCTTTAAGACCCCATCCCAAAAAAAACTCAGTCTGCTCCGATTGGTGAGCGTTTTTTTGGGTCTTTCGCATCTATGCTCTCTCTGCACCGTTATTGCAGCCGGGGAATGATTGTAACAGCAATGTAGCGGCACTTTCTACCTACATATAGTATAGTTGTGACATCACAACCGTACGGAAGTCCTGACGGCTCATTTAAGGGCACAGTTCCTGAATAGGGGCTGTGTTTGTTTCCCTGTGGATTGAGCGTTTTGATACTTTCGAAGTAATTACAAAGCGCCTCGACCTACTTTGTAATCAAAAAAGACATGGAAATGTCGGGACCTTTAACCCAAACAAGGGCAGGCCACAGCACGACCTCTGTGTGCATGTGTTTATGCGTTTGTGCACGCAAGCACCAGCACAGTGTGTGTCTATGTGCACTGGTGTGTATTTGCAGATACACAGACTCTCCCTGCAGAGGTGTTATCTGCCTGCAGCTGCACTGTGCTAAACAAAGTGTGGACTCTGACCTTTGGTGTGCAGTTGCCCAATCAGAATGACGCACCAATGGACCGAACCTTCTGTCAAATAATCATGCCAAATCCGCAGTTAAGCACCAACAAACCGCTCTGCGAGTAGGCTGAAATGTGTGAGATTAAGCAATCGGTCCATGGTGTGTGTTTGAAACATTGCCGGTTGAGGCAGACTAATTAAGATCGCTTAAAATTTTTTTTAAAAAAAGGCTTCGATTTCAGTAGCCACATATATCCCCCACTTATTCCCCCAGCCCCTGTTTTATCATTTGTCTCATCGGGATCAGAGTCAGGATGGAGCATGGCTCAGCGGCCACGGCGACTACTGCTGGAGGGATTGAGAGAAGGGAGAAGGATAGGGAGGGAAGAGGAAAAGGGGAAGGCGAGCAATAAAATACAGCGAGAGAGGACATGAGATAAGGGGACAGAAACAGTCAATGATGGCCCGTGAAAGTGAGCGAGAAGGACAAAACAGTACCTCCAGTGTGAGTGTGTGAGACAGAGATAGAAAGAGGAAAGAAAGACAGGGAGAGCAGGGCAGACAAGAGGAAAATAGGAAGGAAGGACGGAAGGAAGGAAGGAAGGAAGGAAGGCGAGGGAGCCATGCAGCAATTACTCCAGCTGGGTAACAAGCCGTTACAGCCACAGCGGCAGCCACAACTCCAAAAGCTGGCACGGTACGTCCACTATTATCTGGAGCAAATTTACACAGCCTGGCTGGCACACTCGGGAGGGATGGGGGGGTGGGTGTCTTACTGGTCAAAGAGCGAGAGGAATGAAAAGAAGCAGAGATGTTGAGAAAAGGAGGTGAACAAACATCTAGATAACACTATTATTTTGTTTTAAGTGTATACTATATCTACTCATTAGACAATGAAACCTGTTATTTCACTCAGCACACCAGCCACAATCCGGAACGGTTATGTAAGAGCTTTGGTGGTGGTGGTGGTGGGGGGGATGATGGGAAACCTGTCAGTCAGAGTAATCCCTTCATTTTCTCCCGCTACTGTTTCATCTCAGGACTGTATGATATATCCTGGTATAGCTGTGTAATCACACGCTGGCTGAGAGGATGAGGCTACTCTGGGTTGGCTAACACCCAGGCACTGGAAACGCAGCAGGAAACACACTCATCTACTGAGCTCCTCCATCAAACACATTGTAGAAGATCACTGGGCCTTGCTACATGGCTTAAAAGGGGATAGACGGAGTGAGATGGTATACGGCGTGTTGTTTTCCAGTATGATGACATACGATAGCCACCGACCAGCGTTGTGATCCAACCCTGAGCAGTGACAATGGGAATGATGATGTAATACAGACGTGTGACCATGAACGCTTGCCGGGGCAGCTGTTATCCATACTCAAATCAATTATCTGACAGTGCAATTAGCTTGACAGTAGAGTATGTGTGATCTCTAATCCCTCCACTGCTCTGAATCTTGTAACAGTGAGCCGGCAGCGTGGCATGGAAAGAAAAAGATATACACTAGGCAAAGACACACAAAACACCCTTTGCTCCTTCGTGAAACTTATGAGCGTAAAAGCACTTTTCAAGCAGGAGATAGACATTTTTGTTCATCTCAGCTGTCATTAGGGTTGGGCATCGTTTTTGATTTTAACAATTCCGATTCTTCCTTTCGATTCCGGTTCTCATCGATTCTCGATTCCGATTCTTTGAGGGTGGAGTTGAAACAGATCACATGCCTATTTCACAGAGGAAATATTTAGATTCAATGGTGATTTACAGTTTTACCGGGCTTTTTCAACGTAAAATACAACCACGCTTTAGAGCGTCGCTTACTGTGCTCCGAGGCTGCAACACAACAAGCGCCTAGAAGTACGGTGGCCGCTACGGAAACCAAAACTTGCGCGTGTTATATTTGGAACTGATGATCAGATTTGAAACCAAATTTTCCAATAATAGTAATAGTAATTTTTTAAATGGTTTCGATTAGAAACCGGTTCTTGATGCCCAATCCTAGCTGTCATGTGATAGTTTGAAGATGTCTACAGCTGCAGTTAGTGTGTGTTTGTGTGTGTGTGTGTGTGTGTGTGTGCGCGCACAAGTCGCTGTCTCTCTGTCTGTGTCAGCGTGCATGTGGCACATTCACTTCTTCACGCTCATGCAGGACAGCAGTCAGTTTCCGCTGGAAACTCTCTCCACTGGGTTAGTGATGTTTACAGCTAGCCACGCTCCTTCACGGACATTCTGACAAACACGGCAAGACTGGATAAATAAAGACGCATTTCCCGCTGTCACATACAAAAGGGGGCTAGGAAATATGGCTGTCACCAGGTTTATGACTTGCTCTTCCAGTCCGAGCTCCAACGCAGGTCGTAGTCCACTCACAATCCCAGTCCACTCATGGTCAAACAGTAGCTCCAGACACACACACACACACACACACACACACACACACACACTTGGCTAGCTTATCTCACACTCATGACTGTGACTTATAGCAGTGGAAGCACTTGTGAGGAGTTAAACCGCCTAACCCCAATGACCCGCTCTTCTTCCCTCCAGACTGAGTGCGAGACTATAAACATCATGCCTTGTCCTCATATTGTCTGTTGACTCATTGTTCTCACTAAACTCGATTAAGGGTCAAAGAAGGCCAACCACGAGAGTTTGACCAAAGCCAGACGGCCTCTGTGAAATAATAACAAAGATAAGGCTTCATGTGGAAAAGTGAAGAAAGAACCGACTGTTTATGATGCCTGCCTCTGTTCACAGTGGCAATGGTAACAAGACTTAAAAACGTGAAGGCTGAACATTAGTGCTAAAAACATTTCACCCATATCATCTGGTAACATTTCTATACAGTAAATGAGCTACTGGGTGGCAGTAGCTCAGTCCGTAGGAACCGGAGGGTGTGTATTTCAGGCCTGTGTGTAGTGTGTTCTATCAGAGTGAAAACAATTGTAATTTCCCCACTGGGGATTAATAAAAAAGTATACAATTAAATTAATTTTAGTGAATATATTGGTTGTATTGTTTGTTATGTAAACTTTTACAGGAGCAAGGAAACCTTCCCTCATTGTGTTGTGACCCCGAGCACCACTATCTGAGGGCCGTTGAAGGTGCAGTAGGTAAGACTTCTAAAACTAACTTTCTGTCATGTTTGTTGAAACTGACCCTATGTTCCAGTAGAACTACATGAAGCAGGTCATTTAAAAAAAAATCTGGCTCCTCTGGCACCACCTACAGCCTGTAGTATCCCTGTAGCTCCCTGTTCAGATGCACCAATCAGGGCCGGGGGGGGGGTGTCTAACTGCGTATCAATAACTGCTCATGCACACGCATTCATTCTCCCTTGTGGGGGGAGGGGCTTAGAAGACCGTTTGGGCTTTAGCAGAAAGGGGGGGAGGGACTGAGAAGTTGTCGATGTTCAAAGTCCTGGATCCTCACAATCCTACCTACGACACCTTTAAGTAGGGCTGCACGATATGAGGAAAATATGCAACAAATTGCTTTTATAATAATAATGAAAGGAAATAATTTCCAACATTGTTTTATTGAACAAATTGAACATATTTAAGCCACTAAAAAAAGGATATGTCGCAGCCTTTCGCGATGTGTATACTGAGGCAGTTGATATTGCGATGACGATAAAAAGATATATTGCGCAGCCCTACTAAGTCAGGCCCTTTCTGCTCTGGCACACATAACAGCTGCATTATAAGGCAGTAGCAAAAGGGTTCAGCTTCTCTGCTGCTTTGCTCAGTCTGTTTTTCCTCTCTACCTCAGTCTGGTAGAGGACCCTCTAATTTCATCAGAGGTGATAAAACACCACAAAATCAAGTCTGCGGCTAGTTACTTAGCCCAATCTCCCTTTGGATGAGAGGCAATAACAGCATGTGGTTGAGGAAATTGGGTGCTTACTCACACAGACGGATACATGCCTAGCAAGCAGAATGCACTATTTTCTGTGAAGACTCGCTGCACAACGCAACACAGAACTGAACAATGGTACACAATCTGTGTACAGCCGAATTTATAGTTGTTTTCACAGGCAGCAAGGGCTTGAATAGAGCCTATATGTGCCACACAATTGTAGTACAATTTTAAGCAGCCTACAACCTAATAATTAACCCTTTGAGCTCTGCAATAAAAATGGCAGTGCCTGCATTGGTATTTTTGCTTATTGTGATGTCATTTCTTGGAGTATCTTGAAATGCTTTACATCCCTAAAATCATAATAATTAATAAAAATATTGAGATTGTGTCATAAATAACTTTAAAAAAAAAACGGGCATGTGTTTTCATCACATTGTACTACACAAACACACAAAACACATTGTTCCAAAGTTTTTCTAAATGTAGAAACATGAATGACATGTTTCTTAACCCTCCATACGTTAATTGAACTATGTCAATTTTTCGTTGTTTTTAAGATACGCTCATCTTTATGAGCAGAGCGTAAAGGCGTTTTGATAGTTTCGTCTGCAACAGAATGGTGTCCCGTGGGTTTGCACTGGACGTCACGTAACAGACAACGCAATGACACAAAGGACAGAGAGAAGCGTTAGCTTTCCGCTGCAAAAAGAATGAATGCTCTACTTGTTCTTTTTCATGTTAGACTGATTCAAATAGAGATCGATAGAGATACTTTATTCATCCCGAAGTGTCCAATAGCTTATACACATCTTATACACATCATACATACACATAGGCACACAGACAATATGACACAGACAATATGACATCCACGCACACATACATACTACGGTGCAAAAAATGCAGAAAGGTGCAATGGTATCATAGTGCAATCAGTCCAGTCCAGGGTAGTCCAGGGTAGTTTAGGATCATCATCAAAAAAACAACCAGTTCTCTAAGGGTTAATTAGCTAATCTTGCCTTGAAGGGAAATTACACCCATTTTCAAAATGAATACTAATAAATGTTATATGGTCAAGAGAAACTAAAATATGGTCAAGACAGTCTAAAATGTTAATAAACATAAACAACTCTCTCCAAAAAACTAGAGTAAAGTCAAGAACTGCTCCATAGACACATAGATAGATGACACTGAGAGCATCCAGGGGAATGTTCTGAGTGTACAGTATCACAACTGAGAACAACTGAACACAATAGACTAAAACTTATTTGGGTATAAAAAAAAAGAAAAAAAGATAACCAACATTCTTTGGGTCCACAAAATCTCCTATTCATTATCTGCGGAGCAGCTCTAGACTTTGTACTTAATGACACTGCAAGTTTACTTCTCTGGGTTCCGGCTTAGAGAGAGAGTAGCTCATGTTCACAAATATTGATTGAACTTTCCTGGGCCATGGAAGAAAAAACAAACATATTGGAATTCTTAATTTAGGTGGTGTTCCCCTTTAAATAAATATATGAATGAATTCAGTGGGTTCACTGACCAGAAGATAATGTATTGGTTACGTGTTCTCTTAAAGAATGATGAATCAGACCATAGGGCAATATAGGGTGAACACCAACAACTTGCACAGACTGGTTTGGAATGCTTTCTGAAAAATTCGAGAAATGGTTGAAGTCTAGCACGCAGGGAAGCAAAGTTACAAAACTGCTGCCACATACCACAGCTCAGAGAAAAGCTTACGCTACATTTGTACGCAAGTCCAACTAGGAGTTGCAATGAATATGAATAATAAAACAGTAGTGAGCGCTGCAGTAAGCATTAGCTCAGCATTGTGCATGCTTGCTGTATAAAAATCCACATGATCGTCCTCTGGAGTGCAGCAGACGCTGCCAGGCCAGGCCAGGCCATGCCAGGCCAGGCCGTGCCAGCACAGAATAGGATGGGACAGAGCGCAGAGAGCAAGCTGGCTGAGTGACTGAGTGAATTGCTGGATTAGTGCTGAAGCGCACATGCATGCCTTCCGGCTTGTTCCATGTGAACCCGGCGCAGGATGCAGTGCTGGCTGGGATACGGTGGAAAATCAGCACTGTGCTGGTTTCCTGTGAGCCAGTGTCCTGAGAGTGGAGCGGGCATATCAACACAGCAAGCACTTCTCTATCAACATACTAGTGTGAAGCTTTAAGATGACTTTGCCAAACAGATTAGATGTTTCTTTAGTTACACATGTATACTGTGCTACGATACTGCACAAGTACAGAATAATTTCACCAGGATGCTCTAACATGGCTGGAGAAAAGGATTGGGGCCACATGTGAAAAGTGTATTTGAGTTCTGAGTTATAAGTTTATAAGTGAGTTTAAAGTCAGATTTCTGAGAATAAAGTCAGTACTTTATTATTAGAATTCTGACTTTAAACTCAGAATTCCGACTTTATTCTCTGACTTTTTTTCTCAGAATTCTAAGCATAAAATCAGAGTTCCGACTTTAAACATTTTTTCACGTGGCCCTAATCCA
Source organism: Sander vitreus (assembly GCF_031162955.1). Classification (NCBI taxonomy): domain Eukaryota; kingdom Metazoa; phylum Chordata; class Actinopteri; order Perciformes; family Percidae; genus Sander; species Sander vitreus. Next base: position 26,745,261 of record NC_135861.1, on the reverse strand, counting down.
CTTCCATACATTTTTCTTCTTTATATATAAAAATAGCACACATAACATTTTTGAAACTCAGCAAAAATCCATAGACAGGCGATAGCAGTGACGTATAGCATGTGTCCTGGAGTACAGGCATGCACAAAATCCTGTGGAGCACATTTATTACACATGTGGCACAAACGCTCCCCAGCTGCTCATAGTAGGATGGCTGAGCAGTGGGGAATCGGGAGGTGGAAGGAAGGAATGTCATGGTGACCTATAAGGTCTATGATGAAAAATAGCGCAGAGTAATATAAATGGATGGTATTATTCACTACAGCTGTGAAGGTTGAATATTGTACTGTGTAATACACGAGAGGTGGAGGCAGCGTTTGTATGAGCATTATTGTCCACCACAGCGGTGGACGATAATGTGCAATGATTACAGAGATGAAGCACAGAGAACAGCAAAGGATCAGAATGGGAAGAGGTCCAAAGCTCATTATGTTCAAAGTCACGGGGACAGGAGGGAAAAGGGAAATGGCCCTATGAAAATTTTTTGGGATTCTATTTTGTGGCCTTAAACAGCCAGGAAATACAGAAAACCCTTGGACGCCACAGAATATTATTTGCCTCGTGTGCTTTTTTTCTTGCTCCCACCTCCCTTAACGAGACTGTCCTCCCCCGGAAAAACGCTCCCAGAGCTTGTTTGTTCAAGCAGCGATTAGGACCAGTAGTGGAAGAAGTATTTAGATGCTTTACTTAAAGTACTCATATTATACTCATTTTCAGGTTCATAATTGTATTTAGAGGTTGTACCAGAATAGGTTTATGTAGTTTAATTTTCATAAAACACCATATTTTTTGTCGTACTGCACATTGCTGCAGCTCCTCTTTTCACCCTGTGTGTTGAGCTCTCTGTTTTAGCTACAGAGTGAGGCATCTCACTTCTGTTCCATCTTTGATGGGAGTCGCACATGCGCAGTAAGTACTGCTAGCTAGGCAGTTGCAAAGTATGAGGGCGTGCCACGCTAGCAGCTAGGCGAGCATTATAACGTGTTACAAAGTGACGCACGTTTGTCTCTGAAGTAAAGGCTGGACTACAATAGAGCTGTTAGGAGCAGTTGGTGAACAGTGTTTTCTGTTGGAGATGGTAAGTCCCTTTGGGGTGGACTTTGGGCTTTTTCACTTTGTAAATCTATAACGTGCACAAAAAGGATCTATAACACAATAAAGGAAAGGGAAAAAGCCAAAAAGCATAATATGAGCACTTTAAGTAAAAGTACTAATACCACACTGTAAAAATACTCTGTTACAAGTAAAAGTACTGCATTGAAAATGTTACTTAAGTAAAAGTATGCAAGTTTCATCAGGAAAATGTACTTAAAGTATTAAAAGTAAAAGTACTCAATGCAGAAAAATCCTCACATATTAGAAACTGGAAACGATCCAAACAGTTCTGTCAATCAACTAAGTCTTTAATCGGCTAATCATGTCAGCTGGACTTTTAGGCCGTTATATTGTTGGGTAGTTTAATTTATAATGAAACGTATTTTGTTTGCAAAAATCTTAATTTGTAAAGTAACTAGTAACTAAAGCTGTCAGATTAATGTGGTGGAGTAAAAAGTACAATATTTCTCTCTGAAATGTATTGGAGTAGAAGTAGAAAGTAGCATTAAAGCGCCCATATTATGCTCATTTTCAGGTTCATAATTGTATTTTAAGGTTGTACCAGAATAGGTTTACATGGTTTAATTTTCAAAAAACACCATATTTTTGTTGTACTGCACAGCTCTCTCTCACTGCTGCAGATCCTCTTTTCAGCTGGTCTCTGTTTTAGCTACTGAGTGAGACCTCTTTTCTTCTTCTTTTGTACTATCTTTGATTGCACTCGCACTCACACGCAGTAGCTCAGATGTAGATCATGTCAGCTAGCTAGCTCCATAGACAGTAAAAGAAAGGCCGTTTCTCCAACTTCGGTCAGTTACAAGGCAGGATTAGCTGGGAGACTTCTAAATGAGGGCGCACATGGAAGTAGTTCTTTTGTAGATTATGGTGAACTTGTGTGTGTTGTAGCAGTGCTTTGCTATTGAGAACGAGGTAGCATGCTAGCGTTAGCGTTAACACTACGAGTTAATGGTTGCGGCTAGCCAGCTCGTTTCCGGAAAACAGCTCACCCAGAGACTGAAGGCAGGACACATTCAGAAACCGTATCTCACTCAAAACAGCATGGATGGATTTTTTTCAAAGTTTGTATGTGTGTGGAAACACCAGAGACACAAAAGAACACCCCAAATCCCAGAAAAAGTGTTTTTTTTCATAATATGGGCACTTTAAAAGAAAAGGCTCAAGTAAAGTACAAGTACTTCAAATTTGTACTTAATTACAGTACTTGAGTAAATGTACTTAGTTACATTCCACCACTGATTAGGACCTCTATTTACGTTCCTAGTGGCGACACCATCTAGTCGCCGTAGGAATGATGGCGGGAGCAAAGCATGAAGTGAGGTGACGAAATACAGTATAAGAGGGTCAAATTTCCATTAAGAGGGAGATTCACAGACACAAATGCACAACCCTCGGGAAGTGAAGTAACGTCTGTTTTGAACCCAAACAACCAGCTTTCTCTAAACTTAACTAAGTAGTTTTGGTGCCTTAACATAATCAAACTGCAACCATTTCACAACGTTAAAGACGTGTTTAAAATCGCAACCTTTACGTTCAAAACCGCGACCGATACGTTCTCTGGTTTAGATGTGAGGTCGTATTTCCTGCCACCGCTAGGGGCGCTAATTTATGAAACGCTCCTGTGGGACGTATTAGAGGGTAGGGTAACAAACGGCCCATATCGTTGTATGGTTTGGAGAGCATATTGCCCTTAACCCTTCTTCTTCGTCATTCCACCTGCCGTACCCCTGGGATGGGGCTGTGCACCTTTTTGGCAAACCAAGAAAAGCAGCCTGAAATGAGATAGAGGTGACTGAGGTGACTGAGGCGACTGCGGCGAAGCCCACATGTAGGATGCTCATACTGTACAAGGTTCCTGGCTGTCAGAGCCGCTCTGAGTCTGTCAGAGCTGTATGAAGAGCTACTACAGTCCATCCGCTACATCAGTGAACCTGGGAATAAGTGCTTCACACTCATTTTCACAGGCCAGAGGCTCCTGAATCTGTCCCCATGCTCTGCTGTAGACGTAATAGTCAGGCCATCCATATTCTTTCAGACAGACACTGGAGAGCATCCATTACATGTGGCCACTGAGCCTCATACAACTGTCAGTCAGTGTTCTTCTTGTACTACATCTTGATGTAAGCACCCAGCGGAGAGGCCTCTCTGGAAAGCATGTCATCGATGTAATCGCACACACTTGCATGGGCATAAGTAGGTCTTGTGGGGGGGACATTGACATTCATAGCAGGAATTGTGTGTAATTCTTACAATGCTTTGACTGCACATCATGTAAAATGTTGGGCGAGAGAAATACATGTATAAAGGGCTTAAGTGTACAGTAACAGCACTCAAGTGGAGTATCCTGTGTCGCCTTGGTCACCAGATCACACTTATAAGCGCAGCCTCTCTCTCTCTCTCTCTTTGCTTTCTGAGCATTAAGTTTGATCAAAGACTAATCTCTGCTAGTAAGATGACTAATTTTAGCATCGGTTTCATTGTTAAGGAAGTGAGGCAGGCTGGGACCAGATCCCACAGTGTAAAAAGAGAGAGAGAGACAATAAAAGATAACAAAAAGAGAGAGGCGAGAGGAAGAGCAATAGAGAGGGGAGAGAGGGAAAGCACAATATCAACAGAGAGAGAGAAAAAAAGAGAGCAATAAAGAACATGAACAGACAGAGCAATAATAACTGAAAATAAATCAAAGAAAAGAGTATTCCCATGCTTGGTCGGTAACGTCCGATGCCAAACCCGGGCGATTGGTATTCCTCTGTGGCAGCTTTTACCTCGCATTAACTTTTTCCTTAGACCGCACACATAGATGAGGAAGCTGAGGGAGTGACGCTGTGGTTTGACTGCTCTAAAAGCGATCATACGGCCACAGGTTTAGTGAAGCAGTAAAATGATGCTCGGGCAAGCATGCAAGCAGGCCCCTCTCCATCCAATTGAGAGATGTTAAGTGAAACCTCTCGATGATAAGTATGCTGTGGCAGAGGATAGGATGAAATTGATGCTCACGTTAGAGTCAGCATAAACACAGCAGTGGGCAGCCTGAGTATTTCCTCCTGTCACTACATTCTGTCATTTCTTAGATGGGGGAGATGGGGGGCAAAACATGAGGTAGGGTACTTGGCAGTCATCCTCTTAGCCAAACAAAACCGCCCTGCTGCTGTTGTTCCTCTTAAACTGCATCAGCAGTTGGCAAAACATATAATCATACTCCAGCAAAAAAAAAAAAAAAAAACTGCAATAACAGGAAAGAGAAAAACGATAAAAATCGACTGTTTGCTACCCTCGAGAAAATGTAAGGGTGGGGGGGGCGGGGGGGGGGGGGAAAGGCCCATTCAGCATTTCATCAGTAACATAAATAGGAGCAGCTGGGGCAGACCAACATGCTGAAATGGGCTAATTAGGACATTTGGTGGTTGGTTCGCTGCTGTTTTAGTCTGGCTGGGACCAACTCAGAGTCAATGAGACTTCTTCCACACACACACACACACACACACACACACACACACACACACACACACACACACACACACACACACACACTAGATCATCTATTTTACAAGCCTGTACTGCAAATCCAGTGAGATTGCCGAAGCAGGGCTAGTCAGTGAGTTATTCCCAAGCTCTCAAGTTTTCTTTAACTAACTCTAGTTACATCTCTGCCTGGCACACAGTGCCATTGACTTCTACGAAAACAGTTTTGCCTTCCTGCTCCGTACCTCCCTTCCAGTTTCCTCTCCGGTTCCTGTCTGACTCAGCGTCACAAGTTAAAAAATAAAATAAAAATACAGACCTCCCTGTTTCTTCCTTTGTTTTGTACCAGAAGCTAGACATGCTGGATTATAGTGCTTTCCTACAGCCAGCCCTTTAAGGCCTCCTTCACACTGGCTGCGTGGTGTGAGCGTGTCAGCTGCGCGGCGTGTCCGTTTTTATTTCAGCTCCCATGTTAACAGGTTTGATTTTTCACACTGCCTGCGTGACACGCACGTCTCAGGTGCAGCTCGAGCCGCGCTGAAAATGCGTGCATGCTAGAAATAGAACCGACGCCTATTTTTCACGCGACACGCAAGCGTGTTGGAAGCATTTCCAGGCAAAATAGAATAGGAAAAGATGTTTATGTCATTTTGACACAAATACATATTAATAAATGACATGTTGATGTTTGAAAGTCTCTAGGTTTTGACATAAATGCAGATATAAATTATATTTAAAAAATAATAATAAATAATTATCGATTTTCAAATATTGCACCTGTCAATACAGAACGAAATATTCTGTAGCCTATTTTGCCGTCAATACTGCCGACGTTGTCTTTGCTGTAATCAAATCAGTATATAGGGTTGAAGAACGCTATTATTATTTCATTTTATCAATGGGAAACATACATGTGTACAGACAGCAGCGCTGCGTCAGACACGTTTCTGGTGTGCAAAGACAGAAAACGCTACGCAGCCGCCACGCAACAGAAACGCCACGCTCACGCCACACAGCCAGCGTGAATCCGGCCTAAGTGCTATTAAGAGTGACCCCCTTACCGTGAACAGTCATAAGGTCAACATATGGGCCCGCAGGAGCAATATGCCAGTTCGTCTTTTGCAGCCACTGATTGTAGTTTTCTCTTTAAAAGGTTGGTCATATGCATCCAATATGTACATTGTTCAGAAAATCTGCCTCCCATCTACCATCTCACTGAAATGAATGATCAATGGTAGAATATTCCTCAAGAAAAGAGTCATCTTGTGGATGACACCGCTCAGTGTTGCTCAATGTTTCAGTTGAATTAAGTCTAACTAATGCACTTCAGCTAGTGCCATTATTCTGCAGCCAATTCCTTTCCATTTCCTTTCATTTAAATACTTTCCTAGTAAAGGCCCTTTTATTGCCATAATGTTGCAAGCAGCTCAGATATCGCATAATGTTAGAAACAGGTTCCGTTATGTAGCGCTGTTATGAAGAAATTACACTGAAATAATGGAACAATGGCTCCCGCAGTCAAATCAGCCTGGCTGTCCTTCTGTCGACAGTTTTATTCCCTTTTCTCTGCTTTCCTTATTATGATTGGCTGCGTCAACGAGGAGTGTACAAAGAAAGGTGGGGTTGTTTACCTTGACACAGAGCTACTGTACATGTTCAGCGCCTCAGGGAGCCAGGCAGGCAGACACACAGCATTTAAGCTTTTCAGACCCTAAGCCCTTGAAGCAACTTATGCTTTGTATGACACAACTCTCGAACACTGTAGCCTTGGCAAGATAAACAAAGGCAAGGTGTCCTTTATGAGGCTTCTCAATGTCTGCACACAAGGAATCCATGAAAGGATTTACCGTGTGGTAAGAAGGTGCGTGTGTGTGTGTCTGTGTGTGTGTGTGTGTGTGTGTGTGTGTGTGTGTGTGTGTGTGTGTGTGTGCGCTTTTAAATAAGTAAGAATGTGCCAATGTGTACTTTACTTTGGTCTTTTCAACAGTAACACGTTGCCCAGCAGCCACTTCCCTCTATTTTCTAATTTTCTTTTTTTGTCTGAGGATGCACAGCAGAATGAGGACTCAGGTCCCCAAATGCACACATGCAATGCAATGTGAAAACGTGCTGATATTTCCCAGCATCTAAGCCACATGCCAGTCCCCTTTGGGGATCCCTCCATCCAGCTCACTCTCACCGTTTCTCACTCACTTCTACACCCCCCACCCAAAAAATAAATAAACAGGAGACAACGCTGAGAGAAAGGAGGGTTGACGCAGAAGAGATTACACAGTACACTGTAAACCACCAGCTTTGAAAACAAAAACAAAGACTAAGCGATTTACTGTAGTGTACAGTACAAAAGAACTGAACTGAATGCTTAATTGTGCTTCTCTTCAGTGATATGGGAAATTAGTTTGCAAGTAAAAACATTCATTAAAACCCTGCAAAAGCAAATTGTTGAAATTCAACATTATGTTTGCCAAACAAATAATGCCTGAAACATCGTGCATGCGCTGTAAATACATGCAAATTCACCTCACCTATTCACCCCTGTCAGGTTGAACATGTTCCCTGCGAAATGTGGGGAAGGGCTCGCAGCAGCAGAGGCAATGAGGCTTGTGCAAAGTACTTAACAGTAAACATTGTACCTACAAGCTCAGAGATGCCTTCTGCAATGAGAAGAAATCTTCTTCTCTCTTTCTCTCTCTCTCTCTCTCTCTCTCTCTGCGAGATGAATGAGACAATCAAGGTGTGTCTGTGAAAAGCATGACTCCGTCAGTGCTAACATGGCAAATACCCACTGAATGCACCTTCTGTGTGGATCAGCAGGTC